>NW_021703786.1:19916921-19943409 GCF_005190385.1 Monodon monoceros
TGGGGAAGGCAGAGATAGTCCAAGTCCAGGAGGGGAGAGGGAGGGCAGGGGTGGTCCAGACAGGGATGCATGGGGAAGGCAGAGATAGTCCAAGTCCAGGAGGGGAGAGGGAGGGCAGGGATGGTCCAGACCAGGGAGTTAGGGTATTGGGGACAGAGCTGGTCGAGGCCCAGGGGCAGGGGGAGGGCAGGGGTGGTCCAGACCAAGGTGGGGAGAGGGAAGCAGTGACTCCTTGTCTTTGACTTTCTTTTTCAAATCTGGTTGACGCTCTAGGGGCTCAGGATGGAGCTTGGAGCCTCGGTCAGCCTGGGGTGGGGTGAGTCAGTGTCTTTGGGGCTCAGAGGGCTGCCTACCTCACCCTGACTCCCAGGGCCTCTCATGGACACTGGGCCGTTTCCATCTTACCTCACCGTTGAGGGAAGAAGGCCCTAGAAGCTGATTCCCTAGGCTTGAATCCCAGCTCTACCACTTCTTAGCCTTACGACCATGGGCATGTTAGTTAACCTCTCTGTGCCTCAGTTTCCCCATATGTTAGATGAGGATAACATTAGTATCTATCCCATTGGGTTGTAGTGAAGATCAAATACGATGATACTTGTAAAGTATTTAGAACAGTGCCTGGCGCATACAAGCGCTCATGAAGATTAGAAATCTAGGTGGCTGATCAGGAAGCCGACTAGCACCAGGCTATGGAATTTTGTGACATCGGGGCTCCCCTCCATCTTGTAACCTGCTCCCCCCGAAAGAAAGGCAGCCAACAAACTTCCTCACATCTGTACAGCCCAGTGGTGGGCCCCTTATCTGGGGATCTGGATTTCAGTCTCCTTAAACGGACGGGGATGAACAGAAGGCTCCAGCCCCTCTCAGGCCCTTTCCGTGCTTTGAGATCTTTTGTAAGACCTGAGGCTTGGGCTGGGGACGTGGGAGCCGAGAAGGCTGACTTCTCCTCAGCCCAGACTCTCCTGCCCCTTCCTCTCTTGGAGTCGCTTTCCCTCCAGGCACCTAGCGTCAGGTCTGGAATCCGCACCCGCTACAGTAGCTGGGCACCCAGGCCTGGGAGGGCAGCCATCTTGCTCAGGCCTGGTACGTTGCTATGACAACCTGGAGCCTCCCAGCCCCACTGCAAAGGCCCCTCTGAAAAATTTATCAGGAAAACTTCCGTGTTTAAAAATTAACCATGGGATTGAAATATCAAAGATGAGCTGCTTTGGGCGAGGCAGAGGGCAATGGACTTGAGGGTAGAGGAGCCACGTTCTTTCCCCCTGACAGGATGGCATATGCCCATCATCCCAGCTTCCAGGGGCCCTGCGATCATTTCTAACCCATTCCACCCCTGTCTGCAGCGTACGAGGCCTCCTCCATAAGTTGAGGCTAGGGCCAAGGTAGGGGGACAGGAAGGGAGGGGCCTGCTTCAGCAGGGCCCTGGGGTCACACTGCACCCCGTCTCCTGTTTGCCTTTTTCCCGTGATACTTCTCGGGGCCTCCCTTTAGTTCACCTGTGGGTGAGCGTGGCCCTGCCAGCAGCAGAGAGGGCCTGGCGTGAGGCAGTGGGCAGGCTGAGCTGCCCCTGCCCATCCCTACCGTAGACTGGCCCCAGGGCCACACCAGAGAGGGTGGGCTGGCACCCAGGGAGCCGGGAGGCCTGTGCCCTGGGATGCGTGCTCCTGCCCCTCCCCCCAGGAAAGGAACAGGGTCTTGGAGGAAGATGAGCTTGGAGGAAAGCATCTTCCCCCTAGATCAATGGTACCCACAGCTGCTGGGCCTGGGCCATCCCCTCCCCAGGGCTATTCCCCTTACTGGGGTTTCGCCAGTCCCCCCAGTTCCCACCTTCAGGCCTCCCCAGGTTGACTTCCCTTCTGCCTTCCCCCACTTTCTCTCAGCCTGTCCACCTGGCCCAGGTGAGTTTCGTCATCCCAGCCTTCAACTCAAACTTCACTCTGGACCTGGAGCTGAACCAGTGAGTGTGGCCTTGAGTCTGGGGGAAGGGCAGCCGGCGGGCAGGCTGGCTGGGGCAGGGCACCTGGGTCTGAGCTGTGGTGGGACCCAAACAGGACCCAGCCCCACTGTGACCCGCTCCTTCCTCCTGCCCACTCTGTCTGTTCCAGTCACCTTCTCTCTTCGCAATATGTGGAGCGCCACTTCAGCCGGGAGGGGCCGACCCAGCACAGCACCGTGAGTGCCTTTGGAAGGGGATGGGGAGGTGGTATGAAGGGACAGGTGGCCGGTGGAGATGGGGTCTGGGGTATATTCTACAATCGGGTTGGGCCTGGCCCCTCCAGGATTGGAGTCGGGGTGGCCTGTCGAATGGCATGGAGCCCTCAGCTCCCCTCGCCCAGCTCCAGAGGGCTGACCCCCAGCCAGCCTGTCTGCCAGCATGGAGACATTCCAGGACTCCCACTGCTCCACGCCCAGAATCTTCTGGCAGGGGGCAGTTGGGGCAACACCCCTCTTGCTCAGCACCAAGGCCCTGGGAATTCCGGGCTGCCTGGGACCCCAGGGTCCCATCCCTGAAGGCCCAGGGGTGCAAGCAAAGATGAATGGGTGTCTATAAATAGCCTCGGCCCTCCCCCTCCAGACTGTTCAGTAACTGGAGCACAAGTAATTCTGCAGGAAGCAGAGGGGAGGGGGTGCTCGTCCCCTCTGACCTGTGAGCCAGGAGGACACACGCTGCTCACATTTCCTCAGCCACAGACCATGCGTCCAGGGGTGGTCCACAGAGGCTGTGGCGTCTGTGAACACACCATGTGTGGAATGGTGTGTGTGTGTTGGGGGTGAGTCCATAGCTTTCATCCGATTAAGTGAGCTGATCCGTGGTAAGTGCTTAGAATGGTGCCTGGCACCCAGTAGGTGCTATATGAACATCAGCTATTCTTCTCAAATGAGTCTGCGATCCCTGTACCAGCCCCAACTCATGGTTAAGAGCCACTGATGTGCCCCAAAGTCCTCACGTTGTAGGTGAGGTAAAGCAGGCCCAGAGAGGGCTAGGAACTTGCCCAAGGTGAAACAGCAAATTAGGAGCAGAGCCAGAGCAGAGCCGGGCTCCAGATCCCCAGGTGTATCCAGGGACCGCAGCCCTGCACACGGGGCAGCTTCAGCGGCCCTCACCCGTCCTCCTGCCTTCATGCGGGGAAGGGAGCATGTCCACTCACACTCTCTGCTCCCCCAGGGGGCTGGAGACCACTGCTACTACCAGGGGAGGCTCCGAGGGAACCCGAACTCCTTTGCTGCCCTCTCCACCTGCCAGGGGCTGCAGTGAGTATGGGGAGGGGCAGGGCTGCCGGGATGAGCCTCCAGCCCTGGGGACGGTGGGGAGCTGCGTCTCTCTCGCTGCAGCGGGGTCTTCTCTGACGGGAACTTCACCTACATCATGGAGCCCCACGAGGTGGCCAGGCCTCGGGAAACCCTCCAGGTGAGCCCCTCCCTGGCCCCTCTGACAGCCCTGCCACGCTCGTCCCAATGGCTGTCACCGCAGTGGCCACTGCTGCCTCCTCACCCTCCTGCCTTGGTAACCTCAGCCTCACTGCCCTCCCCCGTGCCCCCAGCTCCAATGTCCCCTCTGTCCCCCAAGTAACCTCCCATCAGGCTCCAGTGTCCTTTGCCCCTGTCTCTCAGGGTGCCCCCAGGTCTTGACCCCGGAATCTGAGCATCTGGGAGATCAGATCCGACATGGGAGCTCTGGCCAGTTCTGGGTCACCCTGGGGTGGGGTGGGGGGAAGGGCTGGAGATGTTCCCCCGCAACTGGGCTCAGAGCAGATCTGGTCGGCCTCCCCAAGAACTAATTTCCCCTCATTGCAGGGACCCCTTCCCCACCTCATTTACCGGACCCCTCTCCTCCCAGCCCCCCTCGGATGCAGGGAACCAGGTAAGGGAGGGAAAATGGGGCTAGGGAGGGGGTCGACTGTGCCCCCCTCACCGGCACCCTCCCCCCAGGCTGCCTGTTTGCTGCCCCTGCCCATTCTGCTTCTCCGAACCGACCAAGGCTGAGAAGGAAAAGGCAGGTATGGGGGCCCGCACAGACCTCCTGCTGCAGAGGCCTCAGGCTGTGGCCGGGAGCAGGAGGTCACCCCCATCCATAGCCGGGGCAAAGGAGGGCTCAGACTGATGTGGCTGGAAGCCAGGGAACCACCTCTGGCAGGAAGCGCCCACCCTAGGCCCTACCCCTAGTGTCTAGGCAAACCGAGGCTGCCTGCCCTGGTACCAAGGCTGGATGGGACCCGCACCAGTGGGGAACCGACACTGTCTCTGGCTGGAGTCCAGCCCCTCCTTGAGTCTGTCTGTGGCTTGGCCACGATGCCAGGCATGGAGGGGACTGATTCCAAGTGCCCACCTCCCCCCCGCCAGGTCCGCCGGGGCCACCCTACAGTGCACAGTGAGACCAAGTATGTGGAACTGATTGTGATCAACGACCACCAGCTGGTACAGTCCCAGGCTGGGAGTAACTTTGGGAGGAGGGGCTGGAAGCAGACTGGCCCTCTGCCCACTCTCTTCTCTCCCAGTTTGAGCAGATGCGACAGTCGGTGGTCCTCACCAGCAACTTTGCCAAGTCCGTGGTGAACCTGGCAGATGTGGTGAGCAGCCCTCCCTTCCCTTTCCTCTCCTCCCACCCCCCACGCCACCGCATGCATCCTCAGGGTGAGCTCTCAAGGGCACCGTCAGCCTCTGACCCCCACTTCCTGGAGGGACAGATTGAGACCTTCCTCCAGCCCTGTTCCCCCACACCCACTCCCACCCTCCAGCCCCCTCCTCATCTTCTCCCCTCCCGGCCCAGATGTACAAGGAACAGCTGAATACCCGCATCGTGCTGGTTGCCATGGAAACGTGGGCAGATGGGGACAAGATCCAGGTGCAGGACGACCTCCTGGAGACCCTGGCCCGGCTCATGGTCTACCGGCGGGAGGGCCTGCCTGAGCCCAGTGATGCCACCCACCTCTTCTCGTGAGTCCCTCACCCCATGATCCCTGCCAGCCTCTGCTGGTGGCTGCGGTGCACAGGGTTACTGAACATGGCTCTGGGCCAGGCACGCTGGCAGGGTGTGGGGACTGGGCTCCCCTTGTACCTACTCCCAGCCATTTGCAGCAGTGGCTGGGCATCTTCCCCTGCATCTTAGGCTCAGGCCCCTTTTCCCTACCACCCGTGGTCTTCCTCTGCCCATAACCTCCCCTTCGTCCCCTCTTCCCCTTTCAAATGGTCCCAGCATCCCTTCCTCAGGGCATCCCTTCCAATGCCCTAGTAGGAAAAAAAAATCTGATAAAAGGTCCTTGCAGTTAGAGATGATCTATTAGGAATCCCTCATTTGGCTTAAGGGCAAATTAATCCAAAGAAGGGAAGGGGATTGCCTGAGGTCACACAGACTGACATGAAGGGCAGAACTCACCTCCTCATGGAGGGCGGGGGGGCTCACCTGTCTCCCCATCAGAGCCCAGGGGAGCCACCACGGGGAAGGCAGTGGGTTCTCCTGACAAGCCTCTCCCTTCCAGGGGCAGAACTTTCCAGAGCACCAGCAGTGGCGCTGCCTACGTGGGGGGCATCTGCTCGCTGTCCAGGGGTGGGGGTGTGAACGAGGTGAGCAGTGTGGGGGGCGTGGCTGGGGTGCCGGGTGGGAAGGAGAGGGGCTGCGAAGGGCATGAGCCCTGTGCCTTTGGGAGGGATGTAGACATCTTTGTGCTCCATCTTCCTCACCCCAAGTATGACAACATGGGGGCCATGGCGGTGACCTTGGCCCAGACGCTGGGACAGAACCTGGGCATGATGTGGAATAAACACCGGAGCTCGGCAGGTATCAGTGAAGACCCTCACACCCCGCCCAGACCCACACTCTAGAGATGAAGAGGGTGTCCACGGGAGGGGGGCGGTTCTTCACCCTCCCTTATATTCACCTGGCTCACCTCTCAGGGGACTGCAAATGTCCGGACAACTGGCTGGGTTGCATCATGGAGGACACTGGGTGAGTTCTTGGGGACAAAACGGGGGAGGATCTTGGGCAAAGGGAGTCCTAGAGCGAGCACTGGGTGACATTCTGGACCCGGTGGCCTCAAGAGACCCAGCTCTCTCTCGGGACCACTCAGAATTCCAGGAAGCACGGCTGTCTGTGGACACTGCATAGGGAGACGCACATTCCCCAGGCTGACGCCCGAATTGTTCAGGCTTGTAGTGCGCACTGTCGCCACTGGGCACCGCCAAAGCCTCATTTGGAGGCACCTTCCCTCCTTGGCGCACAAACCTCCGACTCCCGGAGTCCTGAGGTTTCGGGGAGAAGCCAGGAGCGGCGTCCCCTGCCCACTCCCCCTTGATGGGCAGGCGGGAGGATTCTCATGCAGTGTCCAGGCACATAGATCTTCAGCCTCCTCGAGATGGTGACCGAGTCCGCCGGTGCACCCCATCCCAGTCTTGAGAAGGGACGAGACAGTGGGCTGGCGGGGACTTAGCGGCACGGTCCCCTCATCCCTACCCAGGTTCTACCTACCCCGCAAGTTCTCGCGCTGTAGCATCGACGAGTATAACCAGTTTCTGCAGGAGGGCGGCGGGAGCTGCCTCTTCAACAAGCCCCTCAAGGTACCAGCCCCAGGGCTGGGAACGTGGGAGCGGGGCTTGGGCAGGGTCCCGGCCAGACTCCCGACACCCCTTCCCCGTCCAGCTCCTGGACCCGCCTGAGTGCGGGAACGGCTTCGTGGAGGCGGGGGAGGAGTGCGACTGCGGCTCGGTGCAGGTGCGAGACTAGTGCTGGTGCCAGGTGTGGGGCGGGGAACGCAGGGGTGAGTGCGAGGGAGGGTCTGGGTGGGGAGGGTCAGGGCTCGCCGTCTCCCTGCGTCCCTCAGGAGTGCAGCCGCGCGGGCGGGAACTGTTGCAAGAAATGCACCCTGACTCACGACGCCATGTGCAGCGACGGGCTCTGCTGTCGCCGCTGCAAGGTGAGGGGGACCCGCCGCTGGGACGGGAAGGAGCGGGGACCGGGAAGGACTGGGCTGCGGACGTCCAGATAGGGGGCGGGACTTAAGGAGGAGGAGCCGCTGGAGGCAAATCTGTAGGGGCGGGGCTTGACGCGAAGGAAGCGCCAATGGGGAGGGAGGAGCTGGGCGTGCGGCCCTCTCCGTTCTGTTGAAGGCGGAGCTACGGGGAGTGGGGCGGAGCACCTACTGAGAAGTAGCGGGGTGGGCGGAGCCGTGAACGGACCTGGGGACGGTGCTGAGTGGGCAGGGAGCGGGCGGGGGGCCGGGCCGAGGAGGCGGGAAGACGAGGGGTCAGTGGTTCTTGCTTGAGCCCCGCAATACATCTCTTCCTTAGTACGAGCCGCGGGGTGTGTCCTGTCGAGAGGCCGTGAACGAATGCGACATCGCGGAGACCTGCACCGGGGACTCGAGCCAGGTCCGTCCGTCCCGGCCGCCCTAAGGAGTCCCGAGCGAGGCAACCACTATCCCTATCCGTTTAGCTCTGCTGGGTGACTGTTCTGCGCGCCCCTCCTCTCCGCTGCTGTAGTCGCCGCCGCTGATCAGCCTCAGTTTCTCATCTGAGAAAGGAGTTCTTCATGCCTTCTGGCTTTGCTCCTCCAATCGTTAAACCAGTATTTATAGTCTAGCTGGTGTTCCCAGTGCCTGGCGCAGTGCCTGGTGTCTACTAGGGATCACAGTGGATAATATTATTTAACCTCTAAGTCCTTATTACATACCAGGCATTCAGTCCTCCCAGCCCCGTGAAGGAGGTGCAGGAAACTGAGGGAGACTGGGGAAGCTATGGGACCTGCCAATCCATGTGGTCTGAGTTCCCTCCTCTTGTCCTTGACCTGGAGGAGCCCTGTGACCTGAGCCCCCACCTGGTGGGCCTTTGGCACCCCTTTATTCTTCCCTGGAGCCGACCTCAGCTCCCAGTCCTGGGTCAGCTCTACTCAGTCCAGCCCCTTTCTCCGCAGTGTCCCCCCAACCTGCACAAGCTGGATGGTTACTACTGTGATCATGAACAGGTATGATGGGGTGGAGATTCTACCCCCTCTGGGTCTCTGGCTCAGTGCAGTCTCTTGTCCTCAGTGTCTGTGTCCCTTGTCTCCTGTCTGTCCCTCAGGGCCGCTGCTACGGAGGTCGCTGCAAAACCCGGGACCGGCAGTGCCAGGCCCTTTGGGGCCATGGTGAGTCTGTGGCTGGAGATGGGAGAGGGACCGTGGAATACCTGGAATTGAGAGGCTGGAGCCGGGACAGGCTCTGGCTGAAATGCCTTCCACCAGATGTGCGGCTCCCCAGGATCTCAGGGACCCAGCTGGACTTGGGGTCAGGCCAGTGTTGGAGGTGCAGGCCTGAGGTCCCAGGTGGGTTCTGGAGTGGGTGGGGTGATGCCTGGCATCATCTCCCTACAGTGGCTGCTGATCGCTTCTGTTACGAGAAGCTGAACGTGGAGGGGACAGAACGTGGGAACTGTGGGCGCAAGGGGTCAGGCTGGGTCCAGTGCAATAAACAGTGAGTAGTCAAAGCTCCTGGTTGGGCTTCCCCAGTTTTGGGGCTGGGGCTCTGGGGCTGGGCAGGGTTTTTTCAGAGATGGGGCGGGCTATGAGTCCCAGCGGGAGACTATGTGAAAAATCAGGGGATGGGGAGAGGGCAGATACGAAGTCAGTTGTTGGGTCTGAGGTCAGACTTGGGGCCCACTGTCTCCACACTACCCCAACAGGGATGTGCTCTGTGGCTTCCTCCTCTGTGTCAACATTTCTGGAGCTCCTCGGCTGGGGGACTTAGGGGGAGACATCAGCAGCGTCACTTTCTACCACCAGGGCAAGGAGCTGGACTGCAGGTGTGGGCTGGGACCATGGCCGGGGAAGGGGAGGTTGCAGCCGTGATGGGGCCGGGGGCAAGGGCAGAGGTCGGCTGTGCTGTTCCCCCAGGGGTGGCCACGTGCAGCTGGCTGATGGTTCAGACCTGAGCTACGTAGAGGACGGCACGGCCTGCGGGCCCAACATGCTGTGCCTGGGCCATCGCTGCCTGCCAGCCTCTGCCTTCAACTTCAGCACCTGCCCTGGCAGCGGGGAGCACCGGATCTGCTCCCACCACGGGGTGGGTGCCTGGAGGTCAGGGAGCAGGCGAAGGGCTTACAAGTGGGGACAGGGCCCTGCTCACCTCTACCGGCCCCACCCCACCTCTAGGTCTGCAGCAATGAAGGGAAATGCATCTGTCAGCCAGACTGGACGGGCAAGGACTGCAGTATCCACAACCCCCTGCCCACGTCTCTGCCCACAGGGGAGACGGAGAGATATAAGGGTGAGGCTGGAGCTGGCCAGGGTGGGGCTCCATCTTTCCTGTCCTCCGTGACTGTCCCTGCCAACTGAGCCCTGCCCTCCTCCCTAGGTCCCAGCGGCACCAACATCATCATAGGCTCCATCGCCGGGGCTGTTCTGGTTGCAGCCATCGTCCTGGGCGGCACGGGCTGGGGATTTAAGTAAGACACACACACGGCCCCTGCACCCCCTGGCATCCTCTGGGGTTATCAGAACCCCAGGCTGTTGGAATTGAGGGGGCCTCCCTGAGAGGTTAACCAAACCGGAGCTCGCCTATCACAATCCAAGCCAGCCCACAGCGTCTTGTCTTAACATTTAAAAAAATTGGTTGCTCACATTTAAAAACCCAGGAGATTTTACGTTAAGAATCCTGATTTCCAGCTTCTCTTGAAATGTGAGAAGATGGGGGCCCCCTGTGCTTCAGTGCATCCCAGCCTGGCCACAGAGTGGAGCTGAGCAGGGAGCTGCCCGAGTCCTCAGTCCCCAGGCCCCACCCAGCCTACGGTGCTCTGTGGGCACCCATGTCTGGGGCCCTCGAGCTGGTCTAACCCCTGAGTGTACAGAGGAGGACCTGAGGCTCAGGGTCATGCGTTGAGTTAGTTGCAGTCAGGACTCAAACCCAGGACCCAAGTTCAGTAGGTATTCCTGGTAGCGCTCCCTGGGCCTGTCATTAGCATCTAGGTCCCGGGGCCCCTGGCCCATCTCTGGGGCAAAGGGTCTCCCGGGAGCCAGAAGGCCCCTCCCTGGGAGAAGGAGAAGGTCACAGACGGCTTCTTTTCCTTTCTCTGCCTGTCCTCTCCTTGGCTCCTGAAGAAACATCCGCCGAGGAAGGTATGACCCGACCCAGCAGGGGGCAGTGTGACGCCGGCCACGCCATCCCTCCCGCTGTCCCTGTCTCCTCCATCTCATTCGTCACCTCGCATTCTGTGGATGGGGAGCTGGGGCTGGTTCCTCCACCCTTGCTGTCACTGCTGTCACTACAGGGGTGGGAGAACCCCACTCCAGGAAGTGTCCTCAACTTGCCCCTTGCCCCTTCCTCCAGTCCACCCACCCCCTCAGGCCTTGGTCGTTTAACTCCTGCCCTTCCTACGGCCAGACCACCTCTGGCCCCGTGGACCCTGGAGCTGTGCCCCCGCCCACACAGGCCCCAACCCCTGGGAAGGGAGCCTACGTCTGCGTCCCATCTGTTTTGTCTTTCATGTCACCGCTGTCTGACCTCCCGCCAGATCCCCTCCCTGGCCAGCCTGTGACTTGCCTTCTCCAGGGCCCAGCACTGACCTCCTGGGGCCCAGCTCGAGGGCTCTCCTGGGCCCTGCCTTATATCCTCCCCTGATGCCCCCTCTCCATTCCAGGTCTGGAGGAGCCTAAGTGCCCTCCCCCTCCCTCCGAGCCTGGCGTCCACCATCTCGGCCCTGAACCAGGAGTCTGCCCCCGCCCAGCCACAGAGGGAGGCATCATGCAAATGTCTTCCGGGCTCAGCCCTTCAACCCCCAGCCCTACAGGGGCTTGGGGCCGGGTTGTGGCCCTGCCCTCACACCACCAGGGTGGACCAGGCCTGGAGGGCATTTCCCCCATGGTCCCCCACCCCACCTCATGCAGCTTTGGCCTTGCACACCAACTCTCCCTGTGTGAATGTACCTTCCATCATCACAGATTGCCACAGCTCAAGTTGGGTGGGGGGAGGGCTAGAGGGGTGCCCCAGTGGGGCAGGCAGCCACCAGTGGGCATGGCCTGGGATGGCCCCTCTTCAAAACCTGGCAGCTGGGACCAGGCAGGGTTTAAGCTCTCTGGGACCTAGGGGGAGAGGGCTGACATCTACATTTTTTTTTTTTTTTTTTTTTTACTGAATCTCAACTGATGAATGTAACTTTGGGGGTGCTGGGGCCAGGGCAGTTGTGGGGATGTTTTGACATTTGCAGGAAGGACTGGAGGAGCTGAGGTCTGACCATACCCCCCGTCCCTCCCCTGGGATGGTCACACCTGGAATCTTCTCACTGAACACAGACGTTCCCCAAGCCAGGCAGGGGCCTGGCATCCCTGCTTGCCCCCTCCGCCCAGCCCTGCTGAGCTTGGAGAGAAGTACGAGTGCTGATTCAAACCAAAGCTGCCTGTTCCGTGCCCAAGGCCTAGGTTATGGGTACGGCAACCACATGTCCCAGATTGTCTTCAATTCCAAAACAACCGTCCTGCTGTCCCTGACAGGACACATGTATTGGGGGGACGGTCCTAGAAAATACAGTCCCTAAAATAACATGGCACCTTCCCCCTTTCAAGAAGGGTGATTCTGACTCAGGGTTTAGGTGCCCCCTGGCGTGGCCTGGAGGTTCCCGGCTGGGCCATCTTCCCAGGGAGCACTCTCCCAAGGACGGAAGGCCAGGGGTGGCCCAGTGCCTGGAGGGTTAGGGGCTCTGCCTGTGATGTGCAAGAGGATGTAGGAAAAGGCAAGTCTCATGTTTGATCCTCAGCTTCTAGAAAAGTCCTCAAGTCCTTGTCAAACCCATTCTGCTCCTTAACCCCACTCCAGGGCAGAGTAGTAAGTTTACAGTCGTTTTCCCCATTAGTCCTCTGATCCCCACTGCAGCTGAGCCCGAGACCGAGGCTGGCAGAATTCCTCAGTCCCCCCACAAACACAGTCCTGCCCAGGGCCTTTCCTCATGACCCTCGCTTGGGACAGAGGAGCTGGCTCCTTAACTGCTGAGAAAAAGCCGGCAGGGGCAAGCTGGGGGTCAAGCCACCTTCCGGATGAAAGCCACAAATGAACGGAGCCCGTCTTCCCAGGGATACCCCCACCCAGACCAGCAGGGGTTTCTGAACACCCCAGGGCCTTTGAACTGCCTCCCCCTGGGGCATCTTTGAGGAGGAATCATGGAAGAAATGGCTCCCTGTTTATTTGCACCACCCCTCAGGGCAACCTGGGGACTGAGGCCCACTGACACCCTTTAAGGTGGCTGGATGCAGCTGCAGTGGGGTCCTTGATACTAAGCTCCAGCTGGTACTGCCCAAGTGAGGGGGGTGGATGGGGTACCCCTCTGGCCAGTACTGCCCCACCAGCCATACAAACTGAGGCAGGGGCAGGAGGCTAAGGGCCGGGTTTTGCCCTATTGCTGCGGTACCTTAAGGCATCCTCTGGTGGTACACACGTGCACACAGGTGGCGATGCATCTGGCACAAGCATTTGGATCCACATCTCCGCACAAGTCTGAATACCTCTGCACGCACAGGCATACCTGTGTGTGCGTGCACATGGGGGTGGGGGTGGGCATGTGGAGAACACAAGACTTCCTGTGACCAGTCCACCTGGCTCCCAGCTGTCTGCATCCTCCTGCCCCACCCTGGCAGCGCCCACCCTGGCAGTGCCCAGGGAGGAGTGGAGGCTGCACTGACCTGGGCCTGGAACTGGCTCCATACAGCATCCTGTAAATATGTCATCTGGGGCTCGGGGTGGGGAGGCAGGGACAGGAACATCAATTAAAGATCATGTCCAGGGGCTTCCATGGAGCTCACACCGACTTGTGTCTCTCCTTTCTGTAAATGACCGAGCGGTGGCCCAGGACCCTTCCCTGTCCTCTCTGGCCCAGGAGGGAGTGTGATGACTGGGCACTAAAGGTGGGACGGGAGCACCCAGGACTGGGCTCTGGGAGGCTGGGAGGAAGGGGCGTAGCTTTCCATTCCCAGACCGGAAATAGGCATCGACTGGGTGGAGGGCCTGGCGCTTCCGCTTCCTTGCTCTCCTGACAAAGATAACTGCTGTCTCTGGCTTCAGCAAAGCAGACGGGAGTTGAGTTAGGAAAGCATCTTACCAACAGGCAGAAGACCCAACTTGCCTTTTATGGTTGAAGCCAGAGCAGCCTGTCCTCACCTCCCAAGAGTCCAGAAAGCTGGATAAAACCGCTATCTGGTCCCAAGGGCACCGTGCTCTTGAGCCCGCAGAGAATTTTCTCTTTTCTCACTGTGCCCGGGGCAGGAAGGGGCTGAGCAAGGCCAAGGCTGGGAGTCCCTCCCCCACTGGGGGCCCAGTTTGAGCCAAGAACCTCCTCCTCCCATCCTCCCCTCCAGAGCGTTTTGGGCCTGCAGATATCTTGCTCTGAAAGTCCTGCCTGTTCAGGGGAAAGATAAGATGAGAGAGGTTGGGGCAAGGATGGAGGAAGGGAAGGGTAGAGAAGAGATAAGGGGAGCAAGAAATAGCTGCAGTGGGCAAGGGCCTGGGGAGGGCGAGCAGCTAGAAGCTGCCGGAAGGGCAGGATTCCTAGGACCACCTCCACGTGCAGAGAGAGTAGGGCTCGGGGCAGTGCTGGCCTAAATTCCTGGTCCCCACCCTGTTACGGCATCTCAATCCCCCAGCACATCTGCAACCTCTACCCCCAGACTCCCCCACTGCAGAAGGTCAGCGTTTTCCCCTTGGGTTCACGGGTGAGGCAGCCCGGCAAGAATCGCTCTCAAACCTCAGTCATGACCGGAAGTCTAGGTTTGCCCTCTCTTCTCTGTTCTGGGCTGGAAACCCTGCTTTTAACTTCATTGCTCTGCCTCTCAACTCTGCCAATCCCCGTGCATACCCCTTCTCAGTTCTGGGTCCGTGGTGACCTTCAAACTCGGTCTGATGTGTAGATACAGCTGACACTTCAGGTAGTGAAAAGTGTGGCTGCCGACAGGCACTGGCGGAGGACTCGGGAGGCCCAGCACTTGGCACTTGTAGGTCAGCGCTCAGCCTCAGGCCCAACCCGGAGCCCCACATGTTACCTGCGAGGGTGCACAGAGGTGCAGGAGGCCACGGAGCAGGCGCAGGGGAGGGGGGTGGGCAGCGGGAATGCCGGGGAGGTAGCGCCTCTGATGCCAGCGCACTTCCCATCTGCCCAGGTGCCAGGCTCTGTAGGCTGGAATGGAACAATTAGATCTGGTCCAAACAGATAATCTGAAAAGTACAGACGTCCCCCGTTTTCTGAAAGTTCACTTTATGCCCCTTTGCTTTTACAAGAGACCTACATTAGTACCTGTTTTCTTAACTGAAAGAAATTCGAAGAGGATTTTTACTTCTATTAAAAAAGATGGGGCTTCCCTGGTGGCGCAGTGGTTGAGAGTCCGCCTGCCGATGCAGGGGACACGGGTTCGTGCCCCGGTCCAGGAGGATCCCACATGCCGCGGAGCGGCTGGGCCCGTGAGCCATGGCCGCTGAGCCTGCGCGTCCGGAGCCTGTGCTCCGCAACGGGAGAGGCCACAGCAGTGAGAGGCCCGTGTACCGCAAAAAGGGCTTCCCTGGTGGCGCAGTAGATAGGAGTCTGCCTGCCAGTGCAGGGGACACAGGTTCTATCCCTGGTCTGGGAAGATCCCACATGCCGCAGAGCAACTAAGCCCGTGCACCACAACTACTGAGCCTGCGCTCTAGAGCCCACGAGCCACAACTACTGAGCCCGCGCGCCACAACTACTGAAGCCCGTGAGCTCTAGAGCCCATGCTCTGCAGCAAGAGAAGCCACCACAATGAGAAGCTCGTGCACCGCAAGGAAGAGTAGCCCCCACTGGCCACAACTAGAGAAAGCCCGCGTGCAGCAGCAAAGACCCAACGCAGCCAAAAATAAATAAATAAAATTAAAAAAAGAAAAAAGATGAAAGGCGAAAATAGCGTTCAGCATGTTTGCAACAGCCCTTATAGAGGCCTTGAGCACCCCAAGCAGAGAGAGTGGCACTGCCAAGCTCCTTCCCCAAGAACCACACTCAGCACCAAGCTGCCAATGCACTGTGAGCATTGGTGCTTTATCGTGTTATTTTGTGCGTTCGTTAGCAGGATGTATCCTAAGGTAATTGCTTCTTTGCTGTACTCCATTTTGGCTTATGAAGGTTCTCCTAGGAACGCTCTACTTTCAGATGGTGGGGGAAACCTGTACTTACTTGGGTTTCAGAACATGTCAGGCAGTTCTGGTAGAGTGGTGCCTAAAGAGTGTGACGTGGAACCAGAAATTAAACTTACTGTGAAGACCACCTATTGCAGAACTTCCCTGGCGGTCCGGTGGTTAAGCCTCCGCGCTTTCACTGCTGGGGGTGCCGATTCCATCCCTGGTCGGGGGAACTAAGATCCTACATGCCTAATGGTGCAGCTACAATTAAAAAAAAAAAAGACCACCTATTGCAAGGAATTCCCAGGTATCTGATTTTTCAAAAGTAGAAACAAAAAAGCAGATAAAATCACTGCCCCAGACTGTCTCTGAGTCTCACTCCCTAAACCAGCACCCACCTGTTGAGGATTTCTGGGTGAATCATGGGTGCAGATTTCAACTCCCTGTTCTATTTATTCAGGCTAATGTGTGGGTCCCCTTGGTGCCCTCATGAGTTGGAGGTGGCCGGGATGGAGAGCTGGGGACGTTAGCACCTTGAATTTGCTCAGAGCTTCCTTGTGGAGTTGAAGAAATGATTACAAATTCATTCTGGCTCATCCCAGTGTCCAACAGAATTGAATGCAGCCCACAGAAACAAGCTATGTATGTATTTTAAAATTTTCTAGTAGCCCCATTAAAAAAAGAAACAGGCAAAGTTAATATTAATGCATTTTACTAAATCCAGTATATCCCAAATAATCTCAATTCAACATGTAATCAACAAAATCACTGAGATGTTATATTGGGTTTGGGGTTTTTGGGGGGGTTCATTTGTTTTTTGCCCTCTGCCTTTGAAATCGGGAATGTATTTTCACTTAAAGCACATCTTAGTTTGGACCAGTGGAGTTTCAAGTGCTCAACTGCTACCTGTGTCCAGTGGCTCCCAGAGCGGACAGCGTAGGTTCAGAAAATAACTAACATTACTAAGTTGCAATATCTAAACCCAGGCAACTTGGAAATCAGGCAAGGACAGAAGAGAGGAAACAAATTACAGCAAGAAAGACTTGGATCAGCTGCAGTAGACAAGATCTCGTGAATGAGGTCAGAGGGATCCTGTGTGTACCTTTCTAGAAGGCGAGAGAGAGGCTAGGATGACTTTGGCAGGGTTGGGGAATTTTTTCTTTTTCTTATAAATTTATTTATTTTGTCTTTGTTGCGGTGCGGGGGCTTCTCATTGTGGTGGCTTCTCTTGTTGCGGAGTATGGGCTCTAGGTGCATGGGCTTCAGTAGTTGTGGCTCACGGGCTCTAGAGCGCAGGCTCAGTAGTTGTGGCGCACGGGCTTAGTTGCTCCACGGCGGACCGGGGCACAAACCCGTGTCCCCTGCACTGGCAGGCGGATTCTTAACCACTGCACCGCCAGGGAAGTCCCAGGATTGGGGAATTTTAACTTAACCTAGATTGAGAGATCTAAATGTGTCCTGCCCTCAGAGCGGCTCTGGCCCCCGGGCACTTGCTGTAGGTACAGTCAGACTTCTATCAACCTGTTCAGAAGGTCAGCGGGAGACAGGCAGCCCCGGCCCCGAGGCTCAGTGCTGATGACGACTCTTCTTGCCGAAAGGACTTCAAGGGCTGTCAGTAATGGCTTCAGCTTCAACATTTGGCCTTTGAAGATGGAGATTAATTCTCATTTCTTAAGATGCTACAGATACATTTAAGGGAGTGAGATCTCTGCACCCCAGGCTCACACAGACCCCCAGGAGCTCCCGCCAAGCCCAGGAACCCTCCGCACCCCAACCTTAGCTCCACATTCACAGTGGCTCTTCAGGCCTCCTGGTGTTGAAAGCAAGGTGGGAAATAAACGTCAATCGGTGCTGTGGTTCAAACTATCACTGTTCTTTTATGACCTTACAACCTGGACGCCATCCCTGGTGACAGTTCCTGAAAGGTGTGGCGACAGCCCTTGGGGCAGGAGTCCTCAGGAGGACTTGCTGTCGCCTGAACTTGGGAGAATTATCTCCCTACTTCCTGAACTTGATGAGGCTGTGAAGCCCTGGATCCCATCCCCCACGCAGTGCTGCATTCCAGCTCAGCTGTAAGGAGATGAGGCACACTTGGTCCCCCAGAATGCCAACAGAGCATCCCTGATGCTGGACTGCCCTTTGCTCTTGCAAAGAGCTCTTCACAAAAAAAAAAAAAAAAGAGCTCTTCACGTGGTCCGTCTGACCACGAATTGAGACCCAGCCTGACCCACCCCCCGGGAAGGGACGCCGGCCGTGTTCGGTACACTCACGGCCCCAGGGCAGCCCGGACCACTGGGCTCAGGCCTCGCGCCCCCACTGCCGTCTTGGGCTCTGAAGTGTTACCTGCTGCTCCCTGCAGTTCCCCACCCCGGCCCCTCAGGGACAGTCCTGGCCTTCAGCCACCTGAACCCCTGCCCACTTGGCAGCCTACATGCTTCCTGACAAGTGTCTGACCAACTGCCAACCTCTATTCTCCCCAAGAGCTGTCTGCTCCTCCCTGGCAGCTGGAGTGCCCACTTGGGTTTAAAAATAAACTCATGCTCTGCCTTTCTTCAGCCTGACCCCTGTAACTTCCTCCAGGTTAAGCCTGATCCTGGCAGCTGCTGAAAGTACGGGGCCTCCATCACCCCAGAGGCCACCGCAGGAACGCGTTCCAGCGTCTCCACTGAGGACAGACCGTATGAAGTTTGTCCCAGAAAACTCTGTTTTGTCATGAGATGATTGTCAGTTCTCTGGGGGTCATTCCCAGGTTGAGGTGTGGTTGAGGGCACAGGGGTAGGGTGGTGGGAAGCAGGGCTGATCTTAGGGGGAGAGAGACTCTCAGGCTTGCCCAGGTTGACATCATTACAAAACCGTAGTCTCGAAAACAACCTAAATGTCCATCGACAGATGAATGGATAAAGAAGATGTGGTACATATATACAATGGGATACTACTCGGCCATAAAAAAGAATGAAATAATGCCATTTGCAGCAACACGGATGCAACTAGAGATTATCATACTAAGTGAAGTAAGTCAGAAAGAGAAAGAGAAATACAATATGACATCACTTATATGTGGAATCTAAAATATGACACAAATGAACCTATGTACGAAACAGAAACAGACTCTCGGACATAGAGAACAGACCTGTGGTTGCCAAGGGGGAGGGGATTGGAGAAGCGATGGGGTGGGAGATTGGGGTTAGCAGACATAAGCTATTATGTATGGAATGGATAAACAATAAGGTCCTCCTGTATAGCACACAGAGCTATATTCAGTATCCTATGATAAACCATAATGGAAAAGAATAAAAAAAGAATACATATATGTATAATTGAATCGCTTTGCTGTACAGCAGAAATTAACACAACATTGTAAATCAACTCTACTTCAATTAAAGAAATAGGTAAAATTTAAAAAACCAAAACCAAAAAAAACACAGTAGTCTCCCACCTGAGCTGGGTGCTCGCAGCGGCAGCACAGGCACGCCTGCATTTGCCTGGTCGATGCTTTCCTCTCCCCGTCACTTAATCCCACCTCCTTTGCTCCCGACAAACTCATCCCATCCCACCCCTTCTCACCCAGATAACCACAAGCCTCCTACTTCACTCTCAAACTGAAACCCCACTCTTAAGCCCTACCAGGGTCCCACTTGCATTCTTACCAGTGTTCTTGAGTCCTTCCTCCCAAAGGTCAATCCCTCTTTACCTAGAACCACAACCCCCCCACCTTCTCAGGACATCATTCTGCCATTAATTTTTATTTTTTTTAAGTTTTACTTATTTATTTATTTTAGTTGCGGCACGTGGGATCTTCGTTGCAGCACGTGAATTCTTAGTTGCGGCATGCATGTGGGATCTAGTTCTCCGACCAGGGATCAAACCTGGGCCCCCTGCATTGGGAGCGCAGAGTCCTACCCACTGGACCACCAGGGAAGTCCCCATTCTGTCATTTACTAATCCTCTCCCCTGATATCTTCTACTTCTTTCCAAACTCAAGACCTTTCCATCTTTAAAAACAAAACCACCACCACCAGAACACCCCTGGCTACCAGCCCTGAATCTTCACAGCCACACTTCTTTTTTTCTTTTTTTTTTAATAAATTCATGTATTTATTTATTTTTGGCTGTGTTGGGTCTTCATTGCTGCACGCGGGCTTGTTGCGGTGCGCAGGCTTCTCATTGTGGTGGCTCCTCTTGTTGTGGAGCGTGGGCTCTAGGCACAAGGGCTTCAGTAGTTGTGGCACCACAGCCACACTTCTTGATAGAATTGGCTGCTCCTACCATCACATTTCCTCATCAATCATCCAGGGCTTCCCTGGTGGCGCAGTGGTTGAGAGTCCGCCTGCCGATGCAGGGGACACGGGTTCGTGTCCCTGTCCGGGAAGATCCCACGTGCCGCGGAGCGGCTGGGCCCGTGAGCCATGGCCGCTGAGCCTGCGCGTCCGGAGCCTGTGCTCCGCAACGGGAGAGGCCACAACAGTGAGAGGCCCACGTACCGCAAAAAAAAAAAAAAAATCATCCAGTCCTTGGAGCAAACACTGGAGGTTGTCAACTCCAAATCCATCTCCTTCTCTATCCCATCATCCGGACCCTGGCAACGGTCAACTCCACTCCTCCAGCCACGCCCTCTCCAGTCGCTCCTCAACGCGGAGCTCTGGCTCACCTGCCTGTTCCCTACGTGCCTTTCCTGCTCACTTCAAGTCCACCTTCCCCCTAGACTCCAACCTTGGGAATCTCTTTCAGTCTCTTGAAGTTTTTCAGGACCTTCTCCCCATTTATGACGTGACCCTCATTTTATCCAGCTAACTCCTATTCATCATTTAGGTCTCAATGGATGTGGCTTGCTCCAGAAAGACACCTGGGTTGGGTGTCTCCCCCACATGTTCTTGGAACACTTGTTCTCCTTCCTAGATCAGAGCACTCAGCACACTCCATCACACTAGCCTGTCCACGCATGCTTCCCACCCCTCCAGACAGCATCAGCTCCATGACGGGTGGGCAGAGCCTGCCTTTCACAGTATCATATTCCCAGCACGTAATCTGATGCCTGCAATATTCATGGTGCTTAGTGTTTGTCAAGTAAAAAAAAGCAGTGCCTCCAAAGACTAAACTGGCCTGGATTGGATGGTTGTGCACTGGGCTAGGGAAAAAAATAGGAAACATACAACTGGACCTGAAAATCCAGACTGGCTCACAACTGTCCTGCTTTTTTGTTTTTTTTTTGTTTTTCTCGGCCACACAGTGGAGTCTTAACCACTGGCCCACCAGGGGAGCCCCTGTCGTGTTGAACTGGGGTTTAATCTGGAATGTGAATGATCTTTGGGGTGTGAGAGCAAAACAGTTTCATTTGAGACATACCCCACAGCAGGTGTTCACTGTGGAAATTTCTTCCCCAATGCACAACAGAAAGAATAACTGACTTGTTACTGTAAAAAAGAATTGGGATTATATTCCCAATCCCACACCCTCTCCCTCAACCATATTTCCTCTGAGCCTTTCCAGGTTTATTGGTGGAAACACCATTCGTCCCACCAAGTATCCTCATGTATGAAGCTTTAGAACTCACAGCCCCTAGTTAGTAAGGGCTTACAGTGGGCCGGGCACTGGTGCAGCATCTCAGGTGATACACTCACCAAATACAGGTCTATTTTAGCCCCACTTGACAGATAAGGAAACCCAGCCTTAGAGGACACGCCCCCTTGAACCCACTATGTTGCTTGTAACGTTCATCTGACCCTGTTAACTTTGATGTAAAGCTCCTATTTTCTACAACTCTGTAAAGGCACTCAGGGAGTCTCGTTTTCTGTCTTTTTGCAACTTCTGCAGAGTTTTTTCCTATGTGGGGTTACCTAACATCCTTGTTGGGGAGGACGCTAATACATGACACCCTGTGCAGTTGCCGTGGCCCAGAGCGGAGACGGTGGAGTTATGAGGTAGAACAGGCCTGCTGCTCCAACACAAGAGCCGGCCACTAGCTTCAGAGGATCTCCATGGGTTCTTCCCTTTTCTGAGTAATTCATAAACTTCAAAGATTTATAGTGTTTACTTACTAAAATACTTGCCCAGCCCCTCCAGGAGCTTCAGGGGAAAGAATAAAAGAAAAAAATCCTAATAATCAGTGTTGTTGAAAGGGGGATGGAGACTAAAATCTTGTTTATTCAGACAGAACTGCAGAGTCAGGAAATGAGAGGGACTTGAGAAAGTATCTGTCCAACTTCCCGCTTGATTCCTGCTGCAAAACCCCCAGTTTAGCCTTCGTATGAATTACAATGATGGGAAACACACCACCTCAAAACCCTAGAGATTCTTTATCAGAAAACTTAAATTGTAACCACCTTCTGCCTCCCTCTGATTCCTCCTTACTGGTGTCCTCTTATCTTCCTAGGACTGTCCTTTTTTTTTCTCGTCCCGCTGCATGCGGGATCTTAGTTCCCTGACCAGGGATCGATCCGGTGTCCCCTGCGGTAGAATCCCAGAGTCCTAACCACTGGATCACCACGGAATTCCTAGGCGAGTCCTTTAACTGCGAGGACTGCTCCTACTTCCCCAGTGCAAGTCTTCTCTCCCTCAAGCTAAAGATCCTTTCAGATACCTTAAGTGCCCTTCACGGGCCAGGGACCCAGGTCTTGCCCTGTCCTGTTATTCTCCTCTGGACATGCCCCAACCTACCCATGTTCCTCCTAAAGCACGTTGCCCAGAAACAGAGAAGACTCCAGTGTCACGACCAGTACAGCCAGAGCAGTGGGCCCAATACCATCCTTGATGAGGAAACCTCACTTCTACAGAAGCAGTAACTGTGCTCTGATCAGACCACATCAGAAATGCGTATTTACTGGCCTTCATCTTACCATGATTTGGCCTAAATCTGTAGATGTTAAATCTGAGAAAGTTTTGGGGGCTAAATTTAATAATAGCTTTTAGTTTTTAGGAAAGAGCCAAAACTACATGTCAATCCTTGTTCAGAGGATGTATTATACGAAGACACTAGAAATTACGAAATTACGCTCGGAGAGACAGCTGAAGACCCCCCATCAAGCACCTGCATGGTCTTCGCTTTTGGTAAGCGCTTGCAAATTCACTTCTGGGAAGCTCTCTCTCCTGTTCTCGAGAACACGGTGTTGAGGGTTGCTAGGAGCATAAAGTATAAAACTGAAGGCATCCAGCAAAGCAGGTCTACAAATGCTAGTGTGAAAAGTGCTCCAAGATGTAGGAAGTGAAAAAATAAGACATGGAGGTGTCTATAGGATGACACCTCATACATAGACTGATATACGCACAGGAGAAACCTGTGTAGAACTCACAAAAACAGACCAGCATTTTTACACTTGGGGAGAAAAACTATTGGGAAAGGGATATTTACTCTTCACCCACTTAACACATTTTGGTACATTGAATTTTTGTTTGTTTTTGTTTTTTTCTTCTTTTGCGGTACACGGGCCTCACTGTTGTGGCCTCTCCCGCTGCGGAGCACAGCTCCGGACGCGCAGGCCCAGTGGCCATGGCTCACGGGCCCAGCCGTTCTGCGGCACGTGGGATCCTCCCGGACCGGGGCACGAACCCGTGTCCCTTGCATTGGCAGGCAGACTCTCAACCACTGCACCACCAGGGAAGCCCCGGTACTTTGAATTTTTAAGACATGTGCACGTGTATTACTTTTTAAAAAATATATAAATGTACGTATTTATTTATTTTTGGCTGCGTTGGATCTTTGTTGCCATGCGCGGGCTTTCTCCAGTTGCGGCGAGCGGGGGCTACTCTTCGTTGTGGTGCATGGGCTTCACATTGCGGTGGCTTCTGTTGCTGTGGACCACGGGCTCTAGGCACGTGGGCTTCAGTAGTTGTGGCACACGGGCTCAGTAGCTGTGGCTTGCAGGCTCTAGAGCGCAGGCTCAGTTGTTGTGGCACACGGGCTTAGTTGCCCTGCGGCATGTGGGCTCTTAGTTCCCTGATCAAATGCATGTCCCCTGCACTGGAAGGTGGATTCTTAACCACTGGACCCAGGGAAGTCCCTACTCTTCCTACTCTTCTAGCTATTTCCCGGGATCATAGCCAACAACTCAAAGGGCTGGCTTGAGCAGCTGCTCACTGCCTTGGGTCAATTAAGATAAAGGAAAAGCAGTTCCTACCCCACACTATGTGTCTTCTGGGTCAACAAGCCCCCCAAAGCAGACCACTGGAACTAAACACCATAATCACAAGCTGGTCTATAATCACAACTGGTTCAAAAGCTGTAGCTCAGGCTTCCCTGGTGGCGCAGTGGTTAAGAATCCGCCTGCCAATGCAGGGGACACGGGTTTGAGCCCTGGTCCGGGAAGATCCCACATGCCACGGAGCAACTAAGCCCGTGCGCCAAAACTACCGAGCCCGCGCTCTAGAGCCCGTGCTCCACAAGAGAAGCCGCCGCAATGAGAAGCCCGTACACCACAACGAAGAGTAACCCCCGCTCGCCGCAACTAGAGAAAGCCCGTGTGCAGCAACAAAGACCCAACGCAGCCAACAATAAATTTATATTTTAAAAAAAAGCTGTAGCTCCTTTGTCTGTGATCATTTCCCCATTTGAATGTGAAGTAAACAATCCACTGACAATTTGCACTCACTCTGTTTCCAGGGCTTTTGGCATTAAAAGTGTCTTACGGAGCCCAAATCCTTGTGCAGACCCCTCTGCAGTCAGAAGTTGAGGCCTGTCATTGCTCTCTACAGCACCTGGGTACAGGATCGAACATCAGTCTCTGCCTGCTGGGCAGAAGCCACAGCTGCAACACGCTTTCAGGAAAATGGGCCAGGCTGAAGGAGCTCCCTGTCAGTGTTTTTCAGTGTTTCCAGAGCAAAGATAAAATTTCACTTTCACGGGACTGACTGTACAAACTAAAAATAAAATTGAAAAAAGCTATCTAGTTCTGTATCATTTTTCCCCATGGTCAGGTCCCATTCAGGTCACTGGCTATGCACCGAAATCGGTTATGAACAGTTGCTTGGTTCTGCCTTGCCTGGAGTTTAAGGCTGTCAGCCAGCCCATACCCTGTGTGATGGCCCCGCAGAGCAGAGCAGACAAGGATACTTGGGGGAGGTTTGGCCGAGGGTAAAGAGGGAATCCGGTCAGCTTTTCCTTGAGGCACTAGCAGTGGGCTTCCATAGGTTTTCTTTCACAATCCCTGAATCTCGTTTAAAGTAGGCATAGCATGTCAAGGGCAGGGCAAGGAAGTGCCGTGCCATTTCCTCAGGATTGAGAGGGCAGGAGAGAAAACCAACTGACAGCGGATGCGTGTTACCATGTCATCATCTTTTTCCTTTTGTTTTCCAACCCTGAGTCACTTCCTATTTCTAATTTCCTCAAAGATGTTATAAAATGTAGGGTGGAGAAACTCCAAAGTAAAGACACCAAACTCGTTCATATACAAGGTGGGATGGTTCTTGGTCTAGTCATAGTCATAAGCCAGAAGTCCTGAGTGCATATTGGAGGATGTTTTGAAAATTTATGCTTGTGGGGGAGGGATAAATTGGGAGATTGGAATTGACATACACACACTACTATATATAAAACAGATAACTAATAAGAACCTAGTGTATAGCACAAGGAACTCTTCTCAATACTCTGTAATGACCCATATGGGAAAAGAATCTAAAAAAGAGTGGATATATGTGAACGTATAACTGATTCGCTTTGCTGTACAGCAGAAACACATTTTAAATCAACTATACTCCAATAAAAAACACTTATGTTTAAACATCTAGTTGGAGACAGCATTCTTCCCAGCGGCCCCCGCCCCTCCCCCAAATCACTTACGGACTAACCCACTGATTCCAGATGAGAGTCTGCAGTCCTCCACTCCAGACAGCCATCAACCTGAGCTGGCACGTGAGATGACATTCATGTGCTATGTCAGGTTTAAACCTCCTTGAACAGAGATCATTCAAAACAATCCCCCTCTCACTTTTATTCTGGCCCACGCTTCATGTTTTCATTTTTTTCCTAAGTGGTTCTCAAACCTCAATATACATAAGAACTACCTAGAGAGAATTTTTGGGTGATGTCACTATTCTGTATCTTCCGGTGGTAGTTGCTCAATGCATGCATTTGTAACTATACACTAAAAAGGGTGAATTTTACATCATGTAAATTACACCTTAATAAAAGATTAAAAATCACCTGGAGAACTTATTAGTTCTTATTGTAGGCCTCAGATGGGTCCAAGGAACCAACATCTTAATAGGAATTCCCTGTTACTTCTTCATAGGTGGTCCAAGGGTCACATCTGGAAAAAATGCTGTCAACACTGCAAGGTCCAGCCAGCTGGATCCACCCCCTGCCACAGTGAGAGCCCCACTAGTATCTGCTTCTGCACTTCGCTAGGAAAAGAACATAGGATGCTGGCTTAAGCCACTGCGCAATCAACGTGCAGACCTGGGTTCTGTTCTCAGCTCCGCCTCAACCCCCCATCCCTTATGCCCCTGTGTAACATGCTTCCAACTCGAAATAACTAAAGGAGGCAAACCCTAAAAGTATTACACGTTAAGATTGGTATAAGCCCTTAAAACCTTAGAAATATTGTTTTAATCTCTATGTAGCAAAGAAAACAGACTTTAACTTTGACGCAACACCCTTTTCCAGGTACTAATATCTGTTCTGATGGCAAATCTGCCAAAGAATCCACTTTCCGAACTAGCAGTGACTTAACAGCTCCAGCAGCTTTCAAACAGCTCACAAGTTTATTACCAAATATGGTTGGCTGAGCAGTTTACAATCTGTGCCGCTGAGGGTGGGCTTGACGCATGACCTATTCTGTCACTCAGTCAGCTATTCTGTGTCTGGGGTAACAGAGGGCATTGTTGGAATAAATGCTACCCTCTCCTTAGCCCTCTCCCACATCCTCTATTCTCACAAAGTGGATTAGTCACACCAAGACTGGTCTACATCTGTGAGGAGCATCTTTCTCAGAAGGCACTCCTCTTCTCCAGGCCTCGAGAACCAAAGGGAGCCAGAGAGCGGGTATGTTGCCGGTTTCTGTGCTTAGACCTTAGCCTCCACCCTTAAGGCCACCTACCCCTCCCAGACTGTGATGCCACAAACACGCCAAATCCTTTTAGCCACAGCCATCCCAGAGGAGTTCTAACCCAGCTATGAAAAAAGGGCGTCTTTTGAGCCCAAACCTCTACTTGGAAAATTTCCTGCTCACGTATTTCCACTGAGATCAACTTACAGGTGAAGGTATGCGAAGAGATTTTCGTATCAGGTTTTCTGCGTAAACCATTAAGCTCTCGGGCACTATTTGACACAAAGAACGGGGTAAAAATCCTGAATGTGACACCTGGCAGTTGAGTTTTCAGGTTTGGAAAAAGATGCACAGACCACGAATGAATCTTCTAAACTGTATTTGGAACTGACAAAAACATCTGGAACTGACAAAAACATCTGGAACTGACAAAAA
>NW_021703786.1:19943419-20141491 GCF_005190385.1 Monodon monoceros
TGACAAAAACATCTGGAACTGACAA
This sequence comes from Monodon monoceros, assembly GCF_005190385.1. Lineage (NCBI taxonomy): Eukaryota > Metazoa > Chordata > Mammalia > Artiodactyla > Monodontidae > Monodon > Monodon monoceros. The sequence continues at coordinate 19,943,445 of NW_021703786.1, forward strand.
AAACATCTGGAACTGACAAAAAAATCTTCCTAGAGACAAGGCCCTCAGCAGAGTCTGTCCCCACCATAAAATTTTACATCAACTGTACAGAACAAAATTAGCAACGAGTGATCTTTGGCACTAGAATGGGTAACTCCTTAGCTGTTCATACAATATCCAAACTGCACATCACATGACATTAAATTGCTGGTTAACAGTTGAATTTTACATTTAAATTATCTTGAAAAGTTGGAAGTCCTAGCTAAGATTTTTGGTATCAATGTGCTAATCATATCTAACACTTAGTGCCTGAGGTAGAGACTTCTGTAAGAGATTTATCGAAGAGAACACAATAGAGAGTACAGAAAAGAAAACCACTTCCAATCTTGGAATCATACAGCCAAATGTCTTTGCTGGTTCAGCAAGCCAACCCTGAAATGCAGAACTCTTACTTCTTTTATTTCTGTAGAGATTTTGCACGGGAGTAGGGCTTTCTTTTGTTTGGAATCTTGAATTTTGGAATACATGGATTGCTTCTTTCAAAAGTATGATTATTAACATGGAATGTGCATGAACCAAACTCACTTAACATCATTATTAAAAACAACAAAAACAACACAACTGCACATTAGGGACAACAAATAAAATCTTTTAAACTCTCCAGGATATGTGGCCAGAATGAGTGACAAGTATGCAAGTCAACCTAATGACTCTAACCTTTGATGGTAACTGTGGATTACTACAGATTTACGATATATAGGTGAGTTGAAATTTTATTTCCAAACTCTGCACTGTATAGGTGCAGGGGCTTTATTTTCAGGTGGTAAGACTCTTCGTGAAATTACATGATTTTATAAAGATAAAATTAATCTAACAACTGGAACCTTCCAATCAAAATGACCAGCAGCTGCGTATCTCTGACTTCAGGTACTTTTCTTCACAGTTGGGAAAGACCCTTCCTGTATAAAAAGGCATTTGTGAAGTAGGTTCAAGCATAACATACTTGCCTTTTATAAAAAACTGGCTGGCCAAAAATTTATCCTAAACTATAGGTATTATTTTTAGCAGTGTACTGTCTCTTAAATGAGACAGAAAACGTGAAGCCTAGACGTTTATAAGCGTAACGGGCAAAGCATAGGTATGACTAATAGGAATAACATTTAAGTCCATTCTTGGTATAAACTGCTTAGAGCAAGTTAAGTGTTTTAAACAATCACTGATTCCTGTGATAAAGAGCACTGAAGGACTTCTTACTACATCACATAGTTCTTTCACCTATTTTTTTTTTTGAAGCTCCAAGGTCAGACAAATGACCAATAATAATAGTTGGTTTTTTAATACTTTTTACCAGACGCTTTTTCTAACTACTTCATAACACTTCTGAGAGGTAAGTGGCTCCTGGAACTTGGAAAAGTAAAGTGAACTGCCTAGTCTCATACCATGAAGAAATGACAGTTAAGGTACCTAATGATGACGTTTTTCTTTTTAAAGATACAGGTGTCCTTCTAAAAGACAGATATGTGGGAGTCCTAACCTGTGAGAACCATTTTAGTTGGCAAAGTTCCTTTTTATCGAAAGTCTATAGACATCAGTCAAGGAAAATCCCCAGACAAACTGACTTCAATGAAGTTAACACGCTTGTGGTTTTAAATGAACAAATATAGAAACAGGCGACACTAAGGCATAAAGCAAAGAGGAAGCCACAAAATGAACAGTAACATTTCTTTAGGGGAAAATGTTATATAATTCTTCCCTCAAATTTGAACTAAGAAAAAAAGCCTATTTGTTTTACAGATCTCTTCTGAATAATTGTAACAAAGATGAACAAAGGACACACCACATCTGAATAAATCCAACTGTATTTTAAGGAATATAACATGTTGACCATATCCTGATTGTAGTCTGTGAAGGACTAAGCACTCAACTTCTATTTAGAGAAGCAAATGTCATACGACAGAGCATGTCATTTTTTGCGGTACGCGGGCCTCTCACTGTTGTGGCCTCTCCCGTTGCGGAGCACAGGCTCCGGACGCGCAGGCTCAGCGGCCATGGCTCATGGGCCCAGCCGCTCTGTGGCATGTGGGATCTCCCCGGACCGGGTCATGAACCCGTGTCCCCTGCATCGGCAGGTGGACTTTTCAACCACTGCGCCACCAGGGAAGCCCTACAGAGCATGTCTTATACAGCAATTCAAAGGAATGATTTTGATAGGGAAAAAAAAACCCTGCTGACAGGTGTTTTATACAAATACCTGCAAGTTCCAGAACAGTAACTGGAACAGTATTTTATAGACTCAATGTAGACCCAATTAGTGGGTTAACAAGCTAGACACTGATAGGGCCGTTTTCTTAATGTAAGTCCATGACATGTTGTTAGGGGAGAATGGCCTTGGCAAACTCATATGTTCAAAGGCTGAAAGAAATGGACTAAGAAAGTAGTGAGAGTTGGGAAATCTATGTCATAATTAGAACTTTAGTGAGAGAATAAAAATAGACTTTAACACATGTGAAGTGACCCAGAATATCTTTCTATGTACTTGAGGAAGTTGAAGAATTATCCAGACACAAAAGATAACATTCTCATCAGAACAAGCCCAGATGAAACACCAGGGGCCCTATTTGTAGAAACTAAGTGGATGCTTCTGGCGCCGAATGTCTGCCTGGCATTTCTGCTTGACTCCTTCCCTCTCTCTCACTCAGATCCCCAACCCTTCCACTGGCAAAGCCACTCTGTTCTCCTTCAGACTCTGAATAGATGGATGTGAATGTATGTGTATTTTTTCTGTCCTTCAATTAAGAAATATACATGAAGTTCTACTGACGTAAGAATTATTGGTAGCTCTTTATCTTAGCTGGCCTGAAGTATGAAGTATTTAAAATCTTCCCTGTTTTAGAATAATTATTTGAAATTCCTTATTAAACACTTGGTTTCAAGGAAACTGTGCAGGTCTATTAATTATCAAGGATCCATACATGTATAAATCATTTTCTGAAATTTCCCCTTCAGTCTCAAGGGAGTTTACCTTTTGCTTAAGTGTTTAGAGATCCTGAAGAACTTCTCTAGGCTAAAATTTACAGACTAAAAAAAGCAAAATAAAGGTAAATGCATGGTTAGAAGATAAGCTTAAATTTTCAACTGAGTGTCTTTTGCGGGGGGTGGAGGTGGGGGAGAAATGCAATGGAGAACAACAAAGAAAAAAAGAACTGCATACAGGATGCTGTTCTAAGAATAGAGAACTGACATTTAAAAATTAAGTCAAAAAAATAGCACTCTTGGAATTTCAATGTTGGAGGTGGCTTGCAATAACTTTCTGTTAGAAGAGAGTGAGATACCCAGAATGAAAGCTCCCTGGTGAAGCAAACACCGCTTCCTTTAAATCTTTACCAAGCTCTTACTCAGAAGCTCATAAACTGTAAGACAAATGATGTGAACATGACAGGAGAGCAAAGTTCTCCAACATAAGAGAAGGGCGAAAATGGCAATAACATATTACTGCAAATTACGAGTGTTATGTGGACATTAATGCTTGTCATTAACAAATAGATATGCCTACAGCAAATAAATACTGAAATTCTCTTTCGGTCTATTTACAGATAGAATCCCAGGTCTGACTGGTCTTCCAGGCAGAAACCTACACTGGCAGAAATATGTAAATTATAAAAGTCCCATGGTGAATTATAAAAAATAAGGAATTTGAATTTAGGCCTTCTGCCATATGCAGTTTAAGGTAGCTTTGATTAATTTTTAGCCTAGAAGGGAATTTTCGTATTTTTACTGTTACCATATAAAAAAAGTATCCATCACTGGCTTCTTAAGAAACCAGAGAGGCAGGTTTTTGGATACAGATTTAAGGCAAATCAAACAGGTCCACAACTAAACATCTTATCAGGGCTTATTTCCCAGGAGTGCTTTTGTTTTGTGACAGAGGAATCTTAGAACAGTTCTAGCCAGGGTCTCCACACTGCTACTGGATGAGGACAGCTTTGTGCAACAGCCTTTTGAAAGAACTGACATTATATACACACCATCAAAGCATATACTGGCAAGGCTTGATATTTAAAGGACTTCTGCAGTGAATCACTTTATCTTCTTTGAAAACACAAATAGGTTTTCAAAGACTAGATACAAATCTGGACACATGAACGAGATTCAAAGATTTCTCAAGTCAAAGAGAGATCTCAACCTCCCTCTACTATGGACTTTCTTTCCAAGACTGAGAACTGATTCATCCTCCTCCGGCTCCTTACATATCTGAAATCTTCCCTGCAACACGAGAGGCACTTTTATTAGGTATGTAGCATCTACTAAAACTTTAAATCCAGGGTAGAATTTGCTGAACAAAGTAATAACACTAGCCTAATAGGCATTACCTTAAGGATTATTTCCCCTTTAATATAAAAGTATAACTACAGTGGTCCAATATACAAATACAAAGAAAAGTTTTCATACTAAAAAAAAAAAAAAATGTACCATAATACTGTACATACAAAAACTGTTCAACAAGAATGATTTAAATATATCTGTTCTTTTCCAGATCTGGAAGACACAAATGTAAAGTTCTGCAACTGTATTATTGCTGGAACATGTGTCCAGGAACACTGTGTTTCCCGTTCTTTCCCCCTGTCCCAGCCCCCACTTCAGAGTCCCCTGAGCTTGGATCATGAGCCAACAGCATCCCTGAAAATAACCAGAGCCGAATGTTTACTCAGTGGAAGTCGTTATTCTGTGAGCCGCTGCTTATCGTGAACTACGAAAAGCACAAGTTTTAAGCCCAGCCAAGGTTAAATCCAGACGGAGGTCTTCCCATCCCCCGATTTGCTACTAGCACTGCTTTTGTTGGACCCAGCCTTGGACCCCACTTTGGCTTTTTTGTCCCGGGGGCCATGGGGGTTGTTTTGGTGACTGTAGGCCTGGATTGCCAGATCCAGGCGTTCCTGAGCCATTTTGATTTCCCTCTGCAGGGTCTCCAGGTCAGCTGGGAGGTTGTCCTCATGGCTGCCGTACTGTTGTTCCTGGGCGATGTTGGCCTTGTTTTGCTTGTAGGCAATCTTAGCGTTGGACAGTTCGGTGTACTGGATTTGATCTGGTTTGACGGCAATGTTATAGCCAGGGGGAGCAGATGGTGTGTTCCAAGTGAAAGGATAATTATAAGCACCCGGATCTTCCAGTTCCCTCCTTTTACTGTTTAGTGAGTCTCGAATTGTCCCAAACCCTAAATGAAGCATCTCCCAAATGTTAAGCAACAGGCAAAGGCCTGTGACACCATACATTATCAGGAGAAAGATGGTCTTCTCAGTGGGTCTGGAAATAAAGCAGTCTATCTTATGAGGGCAAGGAAGTCTGCTGCACACATAAAATGGGTGGACTTGGAAGCCATACAGGAAGTACTGCCCTATCAGAAAGCCCACCTCAAACACGGTCCTTGCCAGCAGCTGCAGCACATAGATTTTCATGAGCCCGTCCTCCTGAATCCGGTGTCGGCCATCATGCTTAGGTTTAGATTGGTTCTGATCTTTATTTTCTTTTTCACTTTCTAATTCCATTTCTGGATACATCATGGGATCCTCTTCATGGTCCTCTTCTGTTTCTTCCAGAGCCCGGTGCTGTTTCCAACGCATTGCATAGGGTTTGCTCCGAGCAGCCTTCTTGTCTGCTTCACCGTGCTCCATTTTGGCAATCTTATGAATGGCGTAGCCCAGGTACATCACTGAGGGGGTGGCCACCAGGATGATCTGGAACACCCAGAAGCGCACGTGGGAGAGGGGTGCAAAGGCATCATAGCAGACGTTCTCGCAGCCTGGCTGCTCTGTGTTGCACACAAATTTGCTTTGCTCGTCGTAATAGATGGACTCTCCTCCTACAGCTGTAAGGACAATCCGGAAGACGATCAATACAGTGAGCCAGATCTTCCCCACGAACGTGGAGTGGTTGTGGATCTCCTCTAGCAGGCGAGTGAGGAAGCTCCAACTCATGGTGACTGAACTGGTTCACCCTGATAAAAATGAAAAAATACCAAAGGAAAATCAGCAAATATTAAAATCTTAATTTTTTCATTGATGATATCTCTAGGAACTACTTCTCTACATACTTGAAATTTATCTTCAAGGCTCATACTAGAATGACTGTTAGAATAAATAGCACTTCACTCTCTATACTACCATCAGGTAGGACCATTCACCTCAGTCTAAGAGCACTGGTTTGGGCCTACAGGGTCCTAGGAAGTCTGATTAGTTTTCGTGTCTTCCTTAGCTTAAAAGGTAAAATTATAGCTATCATTTGAGATATATATCTCAAAGTATACTGGATTTTTTTTTTTTGCGGTACGCGGGCCTCTCACTGCTGTGGCCTCTCCCGTTGCGGAGCACAGGCTCCGGACGCGCAGGCTCAGCGGCCATGGCTCACGGGCCCAGCCGCTCCGCGGCATGTGGGATCCTCCCGGACCGGGGCACGAACCCGTGTCCCCTGCATCGGCAGGCGGACTCTCAACCACTGCACCACCAGGGAAGCCCTATACTGGATTTTTTACATACAGTATTATTTCATAAGACCTTCGAACTTTGTGGAATATAGATAAGAAAATAGCACAGAAGTATGGCTATTTGGTCACAGTAAGACTGCCACTGAGAACATAATGGGGACACCTGGGCTGGATGGACTCCATTGTGAAGAGGTACCTTATCAGGAAAGTTAAATTTTGGACCTGGTGACAAAGTATTAAAAAAGAATTAAGGAGATAGTACAGCTGCAAGTAACTGGCAAAGATCAAGAACTAAAATAAAAGACAGAAATAAACAAGGAAGACACTCCTGAGCTAGGCTGCATCACAGAGATTCTAGCATTCTGTATTATATTTCTGTATTTTGTTTATGGTAGAAGTTAAAAAATGCCTGTAGATTGAATTGTGAGGACATTAAAAATCCAATCAATAGACAAATCCACTTAAAACAGCATTTTGAAGGATAGTTTTATTCTGAGATTCTTAGATCTATGTCCAGAATCCAGGTAAAAACCATCAAATGAGATAATGTGTGTAAAATCCCTAATACAGCGCCTGCCACACAGCACACCTAGCGTTCCTCTCCTATCTTCCCTCTCTTGGTTTACTTCTGCAGATAATAGGTGATTATCAGCATCACCAAAGAAATTTAAATATACTTTTTACCTGTTATCCAGAATTTCTGTTATCCAAAATTTTCTAAGAGAAATGATGTTTTGCTTACAAGTTTTCCAGATTCCCTCTGGAAGGGAAAAAGAAAAGAGAAGGTCATAAGTTTCCTCCCACAGAAAACAATAAATCACTAGAATGCCATTTTCAGGGAGAAACAGTTTTCTATGTACCATAGGAATCAATCAGCATGAGATGGAAACAGGCTTGAGTTTGAATATCACTGTTCTCTCTTCCTATACGTGGTAGGAGAAACTACCTAACAGTGACTCGAAGAGTCTTACGTCACTGTAGTCTAAGAAAATATGACAGGAAGATGAGTCATTGGTGAAAATCTGAAGCAGATGAACTCTGGCACCTATAGGAAAAAGCCAAAGTAGAAAATTTCACCAAATTTAAACTGGGTCACTAAAGGCCTTGCAAAAATCTTCACCCTGTGTGCTCTATTCCTGTTCTATTCTCTGGAGCAGCCAATACCTCTCTCAATGGGATCTGAGCAGCCAACTAGGAGCGAGCTGTTTAGTTAAAACACCCAACAGCTGGCTCTCAGTCATTGGGACACCCACATCCACAGAAGGTGACTTACAGACTCAACTGCTCACAGAAGGAAAACACCTGCATCTGTATTGTGATTAAAAACTATATATATAGGACAAATTACTGCTCATTATCAAGTTCTGCAAACTATGAAATAGCTATGGCCAAGAATCATCCACACTTACTATCATTTAATTTAATAAATGAATGTAAAACAATCCCTGAGTGTTCCAAGTTATTATGTGTTCAAAATAACTTAATAAAAAAGATACATCGAAAAAACTCAGAACAGTTCCCAAAAGGTCAATGAAGAAGAAGAAGAAAAGCTCAGGCATCTGCATAACATGCAAGTACGAAGATTCACATACAGAATCCAACCACACAAAGATCTCACCGTAGGACTTCAAGTACAACTCTTTATTTCCAGCCCTGACGTCCAACTGAGCTCACCACTTCTCTCACTGCATACACAAGTTATAAAACCACACCACAAGAAGTAAATAATATGCAGTCTTTAAATGGTGATGTAAGCCATATTTCCAACACAGAACTCAATAATGATTCACGTCCACAAGTCCAGATTCACATTTTCCCCAAACGCCATATAGAGCTAAAGCATTTCCCTTAAAGCCTGAAATTCTATTTGTTCCAATAAGCCAAAATCATGAAAGTGCAATTGTTAATTAATTAGGAAGCTCATCCTCTACACTGCCATCCATACCGAAAACAAATGGGTACCTTTTTAATAATTATTGCTATGAAATAATTTCTCAACAGTTCAGGGGGAAATTAGTGACAAACCCTTCAAAGCTTATAAGTTATAAAGCAGCCACTTAAACACACCCAGAAATACACACTGCATACTGGTTAAGCTGTAGGCCTAGACAATGATGAACCCTTAGAGCCTGGTTTTCCGTGGGTACTCATAAGTGCCATAGCACCCTATACCTGAACCTTGAGTATAAATGATGTGTAAAGTAATGTAGCTTCAGCATCTCATAAAATGGGTGACGGGTGATTTTCTTTCTGAAATAACCATGGGCTTCCTAATCAAATGGCAGCATCACCACTGTGGGTCTACTGAGCTGTCAGCAGGTTTTTCTTTGATACTCTTCCCTTTCCAAATCCCTTTCTTCTCCTTGTAAGCATTAAGAGAAAGGCTTAAGTATCAGAGTAGACTCCTCCAATTTGGGGGGTGGGGTGGAAAGGGGAAGAGGGAGGGAGGGTGTGAGAGAGGAGAAAAAACTGAATGAGTAGAATGGTGGGTTCTGGAATTGACATTTCTAAGCAAAAACGTGTCACTGCCAAGTGTGGTCTTGCTTTGTTCTTGCTCCACTAAAATTCCCTTTTCTCAGAAACATTTTTTCGCTCTCCTACCAGAAGCCTAAGATTCAGAACACAGTCTTCTCTGACTTCCTTGTTTCAGCAAACAGACTTGGTTATAGAGTAGGGAGAGCATGCAATTAACCTGTGAACAGCTCTCGTGAAAAAATAAAAATCATTTCCATACTCTATGAATGGAAAATATGGGAGCAAGTGATGAGTGGTGCTGAGAGGTAGGGGGATGCCAAACACCTAAATATTTTTTGCCAATCAGGAAAGCCAACTGATTTAGTATTTTGACACTTAATGTCTTCTTCAATATATCCTTTATACTTTGGTTGAATTTATCTATAGACAAATTCTAGGAAGTGCTATTATCAGGACACAAGAAATGTAAGTCTGCGTGGTTTTTGCTCTGTACTGTCATTTGACTTTCTAAAAAGGTCTTAGCAGTTTACAATGCCTGGCAATGAATGAGTACAATTTTACCTCAACCTCATCAGCACTGTCTGTTATGCTACTTTGCTAGGTGTAAAATGGTATTTCAAAATTATGTCAATTTGTATGTTTTTAATACAGCTGGATACCCTTCCCCTATATTCCTCCTTCTTTGTGAACTATTTCTACCCTTTTGCCCATTTATCTGCAGAATGTATTCTTAATACAGTACAGACATCAATCATTTGACATTTAATAGGATTCTCAATTCTCTCTCCACCCCCCAACACATACTGAAGAAAATCCTGTTTGCTTTTATAACATTTACTGGACAGAAATCAAATGTGCTATTTTTAGTCTGTTTTCCAAATAACTTTCAAATCTACCTTGTCTTACACTAGAAAATAGAATTTTAAAAATTACTTGGTATCAACACGGTAATAAATTAAGTAATCCCCTCCCAAATTATTTATATTTGAAGAGCTTTCTATTAGCTACATCCTAACAGGATCAAGTCAAAGTTTACTGCATGTCTAAAACTCAGGATCTTTGAAGATTAAATATAAAAGCTCATTATTTGGATTATCTCTGGAGGTGGATTATATGATTAGATCTATTTTAAAGATGAAGAAATGAGGTCCAGAAAGTTTATAAAATTTGCCCGAGATCATCCAGGTATTAAGAGGTGAAACTAGAATCTGAAGTCAGCCAGTCTTGTTCCAGTCTCAGCTTTTAACTACTAGTAAAGAATTACATTCCAGATGAGGTGGAACTATGTACAGGCCCCATGTGAATACAGAGGAGGGCGCCTCACCCCAATCTTTGGAATCGGAATTAAACTAAATAATAAACTCACAAAGATGAAAGGTGGGGTGTTAGTTCTGCTGCCAAAAGAAATTGGAAAAAAAAAAATCAAAGGGGGAAATTTCAGGGTTTAAGATCTTACACACAGAATGAATTGAAAGTTAAAACAAAACAAAACCCCCCAAAACAAACAACAACAAAACATAAAACCCAAAAAGAACTCCAAGGTTGTTTCTTGGCAGTTGGAAGGGAAGAACAAACTAGAAAAATGGTATCTTCAACAAAAATGTTTTTTTTTTCACTAAGAAGGATAACTTCTTTGGGCATTGAGAAAAGTGACACAGAAGGTGGTAAATTTAGTTCAGGGGTGAAAATGCTTGTAAAAGGGTAGATACAAAGATGGTATACATATGAAGTGCTCAGAACTGTGCCTGGTCTCAAGGCAAGCACCATTATTACCATCACTACCAGTGTTGCTGCAACTTTTTGTCTTACCACCTCAACTGTACTGGGAGCCCCTAGATGTTAGACACATCTTTTATCTCTGCTTCCCTAGCATCTAGCCCGATGATTGGCCATTTTTTAAAAAAATTAATTACCTTATTTATTTATTTTTGGCTGTGTTGGGTCTTCATTGCTGCACGCAGGCTTTCTCTAGTTGCCGTGAGCCGGGGCTACTCTTCATTGTGGTGCGCGGGCTTCTCATTGCGGTGGCTTCTCTAGTTGCGGAGCACAGGCTCTAGGCGCACGGGCTTCAGTAGTTGTGGCACGTGGGCTCAGTAGTTGTGGTTCACGGGCTTAGTTGCTCCGCGGCATGTGGGATCTTCTCGGACCAGGGCTTGAAACCGAGTCCCCTGCATTGGCAGGGGGATTCTTAACCACTGTGCCACCAGAGAAGTCCCTGATTGGCCATTTTAAGTGCTAAATAAACATTTGACAAACAAACGAATAAATGCATTCCTATCGGATTTGCGTTACATTTTTCACTGCAATCTCTTCTCTCTCTCTCTATTTTTTTCCTCCTAGATTCCCACTGCATCAGCCTGTCCAAAAATGGAATAAGCAGCCTCATGAAGCAGTGAACCCTGGTATAAATGCAGCAGGGAGGGTAAAGGGATATAAAGGGAGGTGTCTGTACTTCACTGAAATCTATAAAATGTGACACCAATGATGGCAATACATTATGTATGTACAGTGTAATACCTAAAACAACCACTAAAAAACCACACAGAGAGACTTCCCTGGTGGTGCAGTGGTTAAGAATCTGCCTGTCAATGCAGGGGATATGGGTTCTAGCCCTGATTGGGGAAGACCCCACATGCCACAGAGCAACTAAGCCCATGCACCACGACTACTGAGCCTGTGCTCTAGAGCCCACGAGCCACAACTACTGAAGCCCACGTGCCTAGAGCCCGTGCAGTGCAACAAGAGAAGCCACCGCACCACAACGAAGAGTAGCCCCTGCTCGCCACAACTACAGAAAGCCCGCGCGCAGCAACGAAGACCCAATGCAGCCAAAAATAAATAAATAAATTTAAAAAAAGAAAAGAAAAGAATAACCATACCTAGTGTTGGTGAGGATGCGGAGAAACTGGTACTCTCATACAAGTAGGAATGTAAAATAGCATAATCACTTTGGAAAATGGTCTGGCAGTTTCTTAGAAGTTAAACATATACCAACTATACGATCCAGCCATTCTGCTCCTAGGCAAGAAGTAAAACCGTCTGTCTATAAAATGACTTGCACATAAATGTTCACAACAATTTTATCTGTAATAGCCAAAACCTGGAAACAACACAAACGCCCATCAGCAGGTTGATGAGTAAACAAATTGTGGTGCACTCATACAGTGGTATAATACTCAGGAACAAAACGCACAGCATGGATGAATCTCCAAACAATCAGACCAAATGAAAGAAGTCAGGCAAAAAAAAAGGCACACACTGTATGATTCCATTTATATAAAATTCCAGAAAATGCAAACGAATCTATAATGACATAAAGCACGTCAGTGGTTGCCTATGGATGAGTTGGCGGCGGGAGGCAATGAGGGACTGGCCAGCCTGATATCAAACTCTCATGGCTATTATTTTTCAGTTTCTACTTCTGTCTTACTTTTCCTTTTCCAAACTTCTAAATACATATCCTGATTCTTGTCCTATCTCATTAGCCTCCTTTTCAGTGCTCTTTGCTGGTTCTTCCACCAGAATCCAAGCTGGAAATGATGTCCCACTTTGCTCCAACATCTCCCTGAAACTTCAGACTTGAAATTCATCTGCTACTCAACATCTTCAAGTCTTGGATGTCTAATAGGCACCTGAAATTTAACATAACCCAAACCAATCCTCCCATCCTCCAAAGAGCTACTCTTACTCTGTCTGCAGTTTTCCCAAACTCAGTAAGTAGTTTCGCCATTCATGCAGTTTTTTAGGCCAAAACCTTCAAGGCAACCTCACTCCTTTTTCTCACTCCATAGGCAAACTATACCAGCAAATCCTGTCAGTTCTATCTTCAAAATATACCCACAATCCAACCACTTCTTTCCACCTCCACTGCCATCAACTCTGATCCAAGCCCCCTTCAACTCTAACCAAGATTATTGTAAAAACAAGAGTCTTCTAATTGGTCCCCTAGCTTATGCTCTTATGCCTCTCAAATCTCTTCTCCAAAAAGCAACCAGAGTAAAGCTTTTAGAAAGTAAGTCAGATCATGTCCCTCTTCTGCTCCAAAACTCTCTCAGAACAAAACCCAAAGTCTTTACTATAGTCTACAAGGTCCTTTATCATACAGCTACGAGCACACTTCCGGTCTCATCACCTTCCATTCTCCCTCTTGCTCATTACGATTTAGGGATATCTACATCCTCACTATTCCTCTCTGATCATACCAATCATGCCATACTTTTGCCTCAAGATTTCTGTACTTGCTATTTTCACCGCTTTGAACTTTTTTATTTCATAGATATTAGCAGAACACTCTCTCATTTCATTCAAGTCTGCTCAAAAGTCATCTCCTTAACTTTCCTCAGACCACTTTCCTAAAATAACATCTGTCATTCTCTAGCCCCTTTAATTTTCTTTATAGCACTTAACCCTCACATAATTTTTATTTTACAATTTTATTGTTTATAGAATATAAGCTCCCTGAAGGCAGGATTTTGTTTTTGTTTTTTTTTTTTGCGGTACGCGGGCCTCTCACTGTTGTGGCTTCTCCCGTTGCGGAGCACAGGCTCCGGAAGCGCAGGCTCAGCGGCCATGGCTCACGGGCCCAGCCGCTCCGCGGCATGTGGGATCCTCCCGGACCGGGGCACGAACCCGTGTCCCCTGCATCGGCAGGCGGACTCTCAACCACTGCGCCACCAGGGAAGCCCAGGATTTTGTTCTTTTATCCCCAATATCTAAAACCCCACGGCCTGACAAATGGTAGTAGGTTCTCAATAAATATCTGTTCAATAAATTAATTCAAACATTTAGAAAAATGCTCCTGATGTATTAACGGAAAAATATAGGATACGGAACAGAATTATCCCAATTTTGGAAAATGAATAAAATTTATGCATTAAAAAATCCTAGAAGAAAAACAAAAATGTAAAAAAAAACCCACCAAAACCTGAAAGGTTATAAACAATACCCACTACTTTCTCCCTGCTTCAGCCTGTTTCCTGCATCTCTACTAGAATTCTCTCTCTAAAATGGATCTGTGTTACTCCTTTGCTGAAAAACCACTAATGGAGGTGGCTCCTCAAACCAGTGGGGCAAAGACGGACTTTTTAAAGTATTAGAATAAAACATAGTTGATATCTGTTATAACTCTGGATATGAGAAGAAAAGATGAATCCGAGTACAAAAACTAAAAAGTGTCTCCGTGGTTAAAAGAAAAAACAACCTAAGCAATACTGAAAAACAATGGGAACTTGCCTGGTGGCGCAGTGGTTAAGAATCCGCCTGCCAACGCAGGGGACACAGGTTCAATCCCTGGTCCAGGAAGATCCCACATGCCACAGAGCAACTAAGCCCGTGAGCCAGAACTACTGAGCTCGCAAGCCACAACTACTGAAGCCTGTGTGCCTACAGACTGTGCTCCGCAACGAAGAGTAGCCCCCGCTCGCTGCAACTAGAGACAGCTCATCATGCACAGCAATGAAGACCCAACGCAGCAAAAAATAAATAAAAATTAAAAGAAAAACAATGAACTGGGGAAAAAGGTTTCAGTAACTCTTTTTATAAGCAAAGAGCTAATTTCTAATATATAAAGAGTTCAAAACATACATTCTACAGAAAGAAAAACACAAATTCCCCTTTAAAAATGCACAACGTGGATGAACCTTGAAAACATAATGCTAAGTTAAAGAAGTCAGACACAAAAGCCACCTATTGTATGATTCCATTTATATGAAATGTCCAGAATAGGCAAATCAGTAGAGACAGATTAGTGGTTGTCAGGGGCTATGGGAAATGGACTGTGACTGTTAATGGATACTGGGTATCTTTTGGGGATAATGAAAATGTTTGGAATTAGTCAGTGGTGGTGGTTACACAACCTTGTGAGTATACTAAAACCACTGAACTGTACACTTTAAAAGGACAAATTTTAGCACATGTAAATTATATCTCAATAATAAACTACTCTAAGATACAATTCTTCTCCTATGACACTGGCAAAAATCCAAAAGTTGGAGAGGCTATGGAAAAACAGACATTCTCACATATCACTGATGGGAGTGGTACAACCTCTGGTAGCAATTTGATAATATCTAACAAAATCACAAATGCATCTATATCCTTTGACCCAGTAATCTCACTTTTGGGAATGATCAAACTATAACACTGTTTTTATATAACTCAAATGTCCACTGTCAAGGCAACGGTTAAATGCACTATGGTCTATTTACACAACAGAATACCACGTGGCTGTAAAAAATAATGAGGAATGCTCTCCTTGTATAGAAAGATATTCAAGGGCTTCCCTAGTGGCGCAGTGGTTAAGAATCCCCCTGCCAATGCAGAGGACACGGGTTCGAGCCCTGGTCCAGGAAGATGCCACAGAGCAACTAAGCCCATGTGCCACAACTACTGAAACCCGTGCACCTAGAGCCCGTGCTCCGCAACCAGAGAAGCCACTGCAATGAGAAGCCCACGCACCTCAACAAAGAGTAGCCCCCTCTTGCCACAACTAGAGAAAGCCCGCGCACAGCAACGAAGACCCAACGCAGCCAAAAATTAATTTAAAAGATATTCAAAACATTTAATTAGTGAAAACAGCAAGGAAGTGTATATATGTATATGCCTTTTATATAAGGAGAAAAAATATCAATCTGTGTTTTTGCTTATATTTCTACAAAGAAACACAAGGATACATTTTTTTAAAAAACGAATAAAAGTGGGGAGGAGACTAAGGAGGATGGGGTAGGATCAAGACTTTGATTATTAATCTACTTAATTAACTTATTTGGCTGTGCCAGGTCTTAGTTGTGGCACTCGGGATCTAGTTCCCTGACCAGGCACCGAACATGGGCCCCCTGCACTGGGAGCACAAGACTTAACCAATGGACCATCAGGGAAGTCCCTGATTATATTAATATCTTTTTACATTGTCTTATTTTTTTTAACCAAATGAATAAGTTGCCTTTTTAAAGAAAACACCGCTAAAAGCATTCCATGCCCTACAGAATAAAGTCTGCTTGAGATTTTAAAGAAATCCTTTTGCAAACTTTTTAAAGTTAAAAAAAACTTACATATTTTTCAGAAATTAAATGTTTTATAAAAAGATCATCTTTGTAATGAATTCCTTGGAGGTCCAGTGGTTAGGACTCAGCGCTTTCACTGCCAAGGGTGCAGGTTCAGTCCCCAGTCGGGGAACTAAGATCCTGCAAGCTGCGCTGCACAGCCAAATTAAAAAGAGTTCATCTTAATTTCTGTTCAACCCCAAATTTAAATACCACCTGTACATTTTTCATCAGCTTACACTATACATTTTCACATATGCATTTGTTGTTTCCCTCCATTAAACCCACTTCCCTTGGACATCCTCAGTTTACTCCCTCACTTCAATTTATGCTTCCCTTCAGATGTCACCTCCCGTGGTGAGGACTTCCCTGACCACTTTCCTACGATGATAACATTCTTCCATCACTCTCTACACCCTTACCCTGCCTTTTTCCTTCAGAGCACTCAACACTACCTAAAACACTTTTTATTTGTTAATTTGTTCATTATCTGTCACCCCAATAGATAAACAAGGACTTTGTTCTTGTATCCCTGGCACTTAGAACAACTATTAACTGAGTGATTTAATAAATTTGAATCTCTGCTCATTGATTTTCCTCTGCTTTATATGGTCTTTCCACAATTTCCTACTTGGAAAAATTTTTATCCTTTAGGTTCTAGCTCAAAGGTCACTTCAAGTTTTCTTGACCTCCTCACTTAATCTCCTCAGAAAGTCCATAATAATTTTTCATTCCACAAATATCAGGACTTAATCTATTAAACTGAGGTTAGTAGTATCCGTTTCTTCTGCTGGAATATGAGTTCCTTGAGGGGAAAGTCCATGTTTTTTAAAATTCTCTGAGCCCTCAGGGTACAAAAATAACTCAATAAATGTGTGCTATATTTAACAGAAGATCTAAATGAATTTATAGGAGATAGAAAATATAAAATATGTTCACTAATACAATCATTTCAGGGCGGAATACAAGGAATGGTATAGAAGTACAAAATGTGAAAATACTCAGAGAAGGAAAAGAGACAATTCCTACAAACTAAGAAGTATAAGCTGTCAATTATACCTCAATGAAGCCAGAAAAAAAAATAGTATAAGCTTACTGGAGAAGACAAGTGGGTCTCTGAAGAATGGGTATGGTTTCACCAGGCAGAGCTGGGGTGGGAAGTAGAGGCAAGGCAGATGGAGAAAGTGGTGTGAGTGAAAAGTTGCACAAGAAGGCTCTTAGGCTGGAACATGATGGAGGATGTTTGGGAAGTAGTTGTAGAGAAGGCTGAACAGGGAAGTCAAAGACCAGTTTGCAGAGGGCCTTAGCACACCATGGAACCTGAAATTAAAGCATGTAAGTAATGATGAATAAATGTTCCTCAGATGTGGTCCACAGACCACCTTCATCAGAATTATCCAGAGTACACGTCTAAAATGCTGATTCCTAGGTCATACTTACCCAATTCCCACTCTCAGGCCTACTGAATCAGAATTTAACATATCTTCCATGGTTAGACATTTAAGTTGTTTACAATGATTTATTACAATACTTATAACTTTGTACACATCCCCAGTTATAGATTTAGGATAAATTTTTCTAAAAGAATTGCTGGGTCAATAGTTGTACAAACTGTGAAAAAACTATGTGTGTTATTAAGAAAAGATCAGCTTCTTTATGCACTATCTCTCCAAAAATTCTAAGGCTTTTAATATGTATTACCAAATCACCCCTGCAAAAAGCCGGTACCTATTTATATTTCCACTACTGAGAGTATGAGAATACTGGTTTCCTCACTCCCTCACCAATGATTTTAATGCATTTTTCAAGAAACAAGGCTTGGGTCAATCTGTGTTTAAACTACAAGAAGTTTTAGATGATCATTAATCATTAGGGAAATGCAAATGAGACAAATAATGCACAGTGAGATACCATTTCATACTCAAAAGGATGACTACTATTAAAAGAAAAGAAACAAGTGCTAAAAAAGTTATGGAGAAACTGGAATCATTGTTGTGCATTGCTGGTGGGAATGTAAAATGATGCAGCTGCTGTAGAAAATGGTATGCTTATGATTTTCTCAAAATATTAACTATAGGGCTTCCCTGGTGGTGCAGTGGTTGAGAGTCCGCCTGCCAATGCAGGGGGCATGGGTTCGTGCCCCGGTCCGGGAAGATCCCACATGCCGTGGAGTGGCTGGGCCCCTGAGCCATGGCCGCTGGGCCTGCGTGTCCAAAGCCTGTGCTCTGCAACGGGAGAGGCCACAACAGAGGCCCGCGTACCGCAAAAGAAAAAATATATATACATTAACTACAGAATTATCGTATGATCCAGCAATTCTACTTCAGGATGTATACCTAAAAGAAATGAAAGCAGGGACACAAACAGATATTTGTACATCCATGTTCAGAGCACATTATTTACAATAGCCAAAAGGTGGAAGCAACCCAAGTGTCCACTGACAGATAAATAAACAAAATATGGTATATATCCACAATGTTATTCAGCCTTAAAAGGAACGAAATTCTGACACATTCTACAATGCTGATGAACTTTGGAGACAGTATGCTAAGTGAAAGAAGTCAGTCACAAAAGAACAAATATTACGTTTCCACTTATATGAGGGCCCACTTATATGAGGGCTATAGAATAAAATTCATAGAGAGAGAAAGAAGAATGGTGATTGCCAGGGGCTGGGAGGAATGGGGAGTTAGCATTTAATGAGTAAAGAGTTTCAGTTGGGAAGATAAAGTTCTGGAGATAGATGGTGATGATGTTTGCACAACAATGTAAATGTACTTAATGCCACAGACCTATACACTTAAAAAATGGCTAAAATGGTAAATTCATTCATGCAATTAGTATTCACCTACCATCAAGAAGCTTGCAATACAGTAGTTTATAGGAAATTACAAACACTTAAAAAAAAACCTACAGTTGTATTCAAGAAGTATTTAATGTTATATATGCTATGCAACAGAAGATGAGGAAATAACTGGAATCATCTGTTAAAGTTTAAACATATTTTATAGCATAGTGACTCTACAGGGAAATGCTTCATTTTCCAGTTTATCTGATTCATTTTTTCCATTACAATCTCTTTACTATAATGTTGGCCACAAAAACACCGTTAATCCAAAAATATCTTTCATATATATATCTTTGGAAAAGTTTCTCATAGACTCATGTTTAAAAAAAAAGCTCCCAAGGGTTTCAGATCAACAACTAAAAAAGTGTGTAACTTGTCCCTTGTCAATTTTTTAAAAAAATAAATTTATTTATTTTTGGCTGTGTTGGGTCTTCGTTTCTGTGCGAGGGCTTTCTCTAGTTGTAGCAAGCGGGGGCCACTCTTCATCGCGGTGCGTGGGCCTCTCACTATCGCAGCCTCTCTTGCTGTGGAGCACAGGCTCCAGACGCGCAGGCTCAGTAGTTGTGGCTCATGGGCCCAGTTGCTCCGCGGCATGCGGGATCTTCCCAGACCAGGGCTTGAACCCATGTCCCCTGCATTGGCAGGCAGATTCTCAACCACTGCGCCACCAGGGAAGCCCCCTTGTCAATTTTTTAATGCTCACTAAACTAAAATAACCAGGAAATTTAAAATTTTTAAATAAGTAGTGCTATTCTAAATGTTTTACAAATTCAACAACCGAGTTCAAATGGGTCAGAGCCAACAATCTGCTTCTAATTAAAAAATTTTTTTAAAACCTCAAAATCTATAATAGGTAGACCATATTTAAAAACCTTAATTTCGGGCTTCCCTGGTGGCGCAGTGGTTGAGAGTCCGCCTGCTGATGCAGGGGACGCGGGTTCGTGCCCCAGTCCAGGAGGATCCCACATGCCACGGAGCTGCTGGCCCCGTGAGCCATGGCCGCTGAGCCTGTGGGTCCGGAGCCTGTGCTCCGCAACGGGAGAGGCCACAACAGTGAGAAGCCCACGTACCACAAAAAAAAAAAACAAAAAAACAAAAAAAAAACCACCTTAATTTCTTTTCTAAACAAAAAATCCAGGATGAACTAATATTCTAGAAAAGTGATTCTAACTTTGAATTTTGTGAAACTAAGAGCAAGCACTTAACTAGGAGCCAAGAGATTCTAACAGGCACTTCAGGAATAAATATTTCTTTCCACTTTTTCATTTGTGAGATAAGTGAAGAATATCAGATTAGATTATTATTAAGGTCCCTTCTACTAACAGTTGATGAAAATCAACTCAGGCAGAGTACTATTCATAAAACAACCAACAAATTATGTGGAATTCTGAACTCTAGGGACAGGAAAGAAGCAAAGTAAGAGCCGTGAAATTAAACAATAATAAGATGTCAAATTTTCAAAAAGGCACTTCCTAGTCATCCCAGAAAATCTGTGGTTGGACTAAAATTAAAAATTTCAATATTGACTCACCATGATTCTACAGTATTAACTATCTGGGCATCCCAGATTATGAGCTGAACGATTAAGAATCGTGCTAGTGACTCACATTCCTGAATGAGACTGCTTTAGGTGTAGAGACAAAGAATCAATTAAAGGGTTTACAATGAAGTTTTGTTTAACTGGAACGTTTTAAGTGGAAGTTAATTCTGCATGAGTGATAATAGATGTTTAATAACTAGCTAGTGACAATTTCTAAGCAAAAGCACTATGGCAGCCTTAATCTATGTATTACAAACAGTAATCTATGTATTATAAACATGAAAACAACTTGTTTTTCAAAAGAGCTCTTGGCTATGGACGATATTTAAGAAACACAAAATTTGTTGTAAATCAAATTATAAAATAAAGGAGAGAAAGTAGTTTGAAATCTTGGCTCCATTAACTAACAAGGAAACAAAATACACCATTGTGGGTTGAAGTGTCAATCTATGCTGGCAAAAAGCCATTCTATTTGAATGTAAGAACCTTCAGGAACCAGCTGGAGAAGTATGGGGAACCTGGGATAATGTGTTCATTCACAGTGCATCGTAAGTGGTACTGTCTTCATGTAAAAAAGGACAGTATTGGTACACTTGTCCAAAACAGCTTAAGTCAAATCAAAAGGACGACATCAGTCTAGGAAAATGACATGTCTAAGAAAAAATTAAAAAAAATAAACATAACATTACCAGTATGACTAGGGTCACAACACAAAATTTGCAAAAAACATTATCATACACTGATGGTGAGGATGGTCTGATACAATCTTTCTGGAAGGCATTATGCTAATATTTATCAGAAACTTTAAAATGTTTTATGTCCTTTGATCAGTAACATCACATCCAGTAATTTATCTTAAATGAATGCCCAATAAAAGAAAAATTTTACATAATTTATGATATAATCTCTATGAGGAAATACTGTACAACCATTGTAAATCTTGTTTTAGAACAGAGATCACAAAATCCAAATGTCTACAACTATATAGAGACAAAAAGTAGATTAGTGGTTGCCTAGGACTGAGAAGAATGGGGAAGAGTAGGGAATGACTGATAATAGGTACGGGGCTTCTTTTGGGGGGAATGAAAAAATTCTAAAATTAAACTGAGGTGATGGCTACACAACCCGGTGGATATACTAAAACCATTGAATTGTACATTTTAAACAGGTGAACTGTACAGTGTGTGAATCGTACATCAAAAAAGCCATTTAAGACTTTTTCTAAATGTCTAGGCACCAGTAAGTGACACAAGGAACTGAAACAGAAAAATGGGGCCTGGACAACACAGGCACCAACTAAAGAGGGGCTACTGATTGTTAGCTACAGCTGTTGTTGTTACCAGACTGTCATATCTTTAAAAATAAGTCTTCAACCTGGATTTTTATGTGAAGCCTGATTCGGGGGTAATTTTCTTCTTTTCTTTTCTTTTTTTCCTCTGTGTTGGGTCTTCGTTGCTGCACGCGGACATCCTCTTGTTGCGGTGCACGGGCTTCTCATTGCAGTGGCTCCTCTTATTGCGGAGCACGGGCTCTAGGCTCACGGGCTTCAGTAGTTGTGGCTCGTGGGCTTCAGTAGTTGCGGTGCATGGGCTTAGCTGCTCTGCGGCATGTGGGATCTTCCCAGACCAGGGCTCGAACCCATATCTCCTGCATTGGCAGGCGGATTCTTAACCACTGCGCTACCAGGGAAGTCCCTGGGGGTAACTTTTTGATTGAAGTATAAAATACCTACAGAAAGGTGCACAAATTTAAGTGTGCAGCTCAATGAATTTTCACATATCCATGTAACTAGCACTGAAATCAAGAGCAAAGCATTACCAGCCACCCAGAGCCACAGTTATGCCCCTTCCTACCCAAGGGAAACCGTCACTATTGACATCTTGGATAATTCTTTGTTGTGGGAGACTGTCCTATGCATTGTAGAATGTTTTGCAGCATCCCTGGCCTCTTCCAGTTGTGACAACCAAAGATGTCTCCAGATACTGCCAAATACCCCTTGGGGAACAATATTATACCACATTGAGATCCACTAGTTTAAACTGTCCTTGAACGTTACATAAATGGAATCACAGAATGGACTCTCTTGTATCAGATTCATAAGGAATACACTTCTAAAAAATTTTTTTAAATAAAATAATACACTCTTGTGTCTGATTTTTTTTTTTTTTTTTTTTCGGTACACGGGCCTCTCACTGTTGTGGCCTCTCCCGTTGCGGAGCACAGGCTCTGGACGCGCAGGTTCAGCAGCCATGGCTCACGGGCCCAGCCGCTCTGCGGCATGTGGGATCCTCCTGGACCGGGGCACGAACCCGTGTCCCCTGCATCGGCAGGTGGACTCTCAACCACTGCGCCACCAGGAAAGCCCCTGTGTCTGATTTTTGTTCAACATCTGCTGAGTCACCAATCTTATTGCATTTAGCTCTAGTCTGTTCATTCTCTTTGCTTTATTATATTGCCAGTGCGTATATATCACAATTTATCCATTCTACTGCTGATGGGCATTTGAGCAGTCTCCAGTTTGGAGCTATTATGAATAATGCTACTGTGAACACACCAAATGTGCCTTTTGGTGATTATATGTACATTTCTGTTGAATACCTAGACCCAGAATTGCTAGTTGTAGGGTATGCATATGTCAGCTTTAGTAGATCAGTACTTTTCCTAAGGGGGTTGTATTCATTTACACTTCTACCTGTCTCCTTTTTTTTTCATGTTGGCAACTAATAGAAAAAAATTTTTAAATAATATTGAGCCAGATATTTTATTGGCTGAGTAAAGCCTGCCAATTTGTGATCTGTTTAAAAAAAAAAATGTTTCACTATGTGAGAAAATGCTCATATGTAGTAAAGAGACAGAAAACAAACAAAATAACTCCCAATAACATAATATGCCTGAATGGAAATACACCAACATTAACAACTGCCTATGAATGTTTTCTCTTCTATTTGCTTTTCAGTATCTTCTACAATAAACATGTAATAATGAAGTTGGCAAAGCCTTCCTATGCAACAAAAGCCCCAAGAGAAATTTAAAAAGTAGGTCGGGGTACAAATTTCATAATATTTGCATACATACATATTTTACATTCATGAAGACCTAATTAAGTAATGAATACATCACAGAAAAGTTAACTATCTCATAGAATCTTTGGTACAATTACTACACGGTCCCTCCATAAGGGGGTCCACGACAGAACTTATATAAAATTTCACCCTAGAGTAAAATATAGGATGGTGAGAGTACAGGGTAATCCTTAATTTGTAAGGATATATCAAAAGATAGTAGTCCTCTGACATATCTTATATAGCAGTTAGTATAATAATGCTGCTCTTCCCATTTCTTTAGAGACTCACTCTAAAATGCTCCAGAAGCAACACAGAAAATTAACATACTCAATACTCCCTTGAAATGCATAGTTGTTGCCATTGCTACCTGCTGGTTATTGAGTGCCTGATATTGAATATTTGGAAAGAGTTACCTCTACTTGAGAAAATGATTATTAAAACAGCCACTAAAACCTTTCCAGTGTCCCTTATGAGTTCTATTAAATGTTTACTTGACATGCGAAAATGTTACAAACCTCATACTTCCTGTCCTAATCACTCCACTTCATATCAAGGATTCTGCTGTTGGGATAAGACTGTGCCCATGAGATTCACTACAAACCCCAAAGATATATCTCCTGAGTCAAGATACTAAATGCTAATATACTGCCTTAAATGGAGTTTTTTAAACCAAAATAACCTGTTACTTTAAGGCTTTGCTAAAGGGCACTATTCTGAGCACTGCTCCCATCTGCATTTTCCTATCAAGAAACTACACTGACATGTATGTAATTATAAAACCAAATGGCAAAAAACAGTTTTCTGAGGCAAAATAAATAAAAAGCAGTAGAAAAAAAAAAGCAGTAGAAAATAAAGCTTTTAACTACTAAGAGCATTCTAGCTGGGGTTCAAAATGCTAAGGTTGCTTTAAATTTCTCATTGAACTAGTAACCATAATTAACTGGTAACCAAAATAAATCTATTCAAGCTATGCATACATAATTTTCCTCCCAGGATATATCACAGATCATAAACACATTTTCCCATCCTCTTTCCTTTTCAGAGTTCAAGTATGATAGGAGACAATGGCTTCAGATACACAATTCAATAAGAACTGAGATACTCCCCCAACTCCCAGTAATTTTTCCAAGCTCAAAAAAGAAAGCTTTCCTTTCCAAGTGAATCTGAGAAGTGCACATCTGCTTGAACTGCTCAACCTTTAATAAATATAAAGCTTTCACTCTGAATAACATGAACATCTAGTACTGAACTGGAATGTGAGATCAAAGAAAACTATTTGAGTTGGACAAGCAAACAAATTCCCTTTCAGAAAGTACTATATGGCTTCTCTCACTAAATCATTTTCTGTACAAATCCAGATAGGCTAGTCAGTCAGGTCTTTTAAAAATAGAATAATTAACATTTCTGACATTATAAGCTTAAAAATCATTATCTTAAGAAACAAACAAACAAAGCAAGCACCTTTATCACCCAAATCTTCCACAAACACACTTACGGTTTCATAGGTTCACACACTATATCAATGGTAAAAGAAATGTTAAGAGATTGGCTACGCTAGTAGTAGTCTCCAATTTCTAGAGTCTGAGGACCTTTATGTAACTGCAAAAGATTTTCCACTACATAATAGTGGTTATACATTTATTATCTATCTTTGGAGAAAACACATACACTGGTAAAGTTTAAAAATAAATCTGCAGTTTATGTATCATAACATCACTCACATATACATTTGAAAAGGTTATACGTATCTGTAAGACATTACTTATACACTTCACAGATAATACTTGCATGGATTCTAAGGTCATCCTTCAACTATTCTGCAGTGGCCCATTGTCTGACACCATAGTATGACATTAATATCCTTATTTTACTGAAGAGAATACTAAAGATCATGATGACTTGCTTAAGATCACACAACTAATTAGCTGTAAAGCCTAGAATACAACTCAAGACCTACTGATCGTTTTCCTATACCATGTAGGTTTAGTATTTAATTTTATTTTAAGACCAAACAGAAGGTCACTGAAAAAACTGACAGTGATATACAATTAATATATCTATAGAAAAGATTCCACTTAAAACAGCAACAAATAGATGAAAAAAACTTAGGAATAAGCCTCACAAGAAACATAATACCCAGGAAAATACTGCCGAGGAACACAAAAGACTTAAATGCGTAAAATACGTTAAAGACTTAAAGCATTCTATGTTCTTGGATATAATAGCCATCATAAAAATATTAATTCTTCCCAAATTAATCTAAATTTAATGCAATCTTGATTTCTAAAAATGCCAATAGGATTTCTTTGGAACCAGACAAACTAATTCTAAATTTAATGTGTAAAATTAAATAGTAAGAATGGTTCGGAAATTTCAAAAAGAGAAATGAGGGCATACAAGCTTCTCTCAATATATATTATAAAGTTGTAATAATTTTAAAATGTGGAACTGGCAAAACGATTAACAAACTAGAACAGAATAGAAAGTCCAGAAGATCCAAATACATCTGAGAATTTAATGTATGATAAAGGTGGCATTTCAAACTAATGGAAAAAACATGGAATATTCAATAAATGATATTGAACTACCATGGGTAGCTATCTAGAAAAAAATTAAAGTTGGATCTTTAAATTCCAGATGGATCAAAGATTTTAAATTAAAAACAATACAATAAAAGTTAGATGAAAACATGAACATTTTTTCTTAATAATCTTAGTGAAAACTTTTCTAAAATGACACAAAACCTAGAGGTCAAATGAAAGAAATGACAAATTCAATTATATAAAATATAATTTCTAGAAAGCAAAAAAATACTATAAACTCAAAAGATACACTAAATGCTTAAAATTATTTGCAATTCTTAGAATAAAAGGCTAAGTTCTCTTAACACATAAAGCGCTCCAGCGGATCATTAAAAAAAACAAAGAACACTCAATAGAAATGTGCAATGCAGACACAGAAAACAAACTTATGGTTACCAAAGGGGAAGGGGGGAGGGATAAATGAAGAGTTTCAGATTAGCAGATACAAACTATTATATATAAAACAGATAAACAACAAGGTCCTCAACTATACTTCAATTAAAAAAAAAGTGCAAAGAAGAGAGAGTTCTCAGAAAAATATAAATGGCTTTTAATAATACAGTATGAAAAGATATTCAATATCACTTGTAATTAAAGATTTACAAATTAAAACTATACCAATAGGGCTTCCCTGGTGGCGCAGTGGTTGAGTCCGCCTGCCGATGCAGGGGACGCGGGTTCGTGCCCCGGTCCGGGAAGATCCCACATGCCGTGGAGCGGCTGGGCCCGTGCGCCATGGCCGCCGGGCCTGCGCGTCCAGAGCCTGTGCTCTGCAACGGGAGAGGCCACAACAGTGAGAGGCCCGCGCACCGCAAAAAAAAAAAAAAAAAAAAAAAAAAAACTATACCAATATACTACTTTTTCATTTATCCAATTGGAAAAAATTTAAAAATTGATAACAGATCAGCAAGAAGGAAGGGTGTATATATAAAGAGGCATTCTTTGTGCTCTACTGGAAGTGATGGGGTAAAATGGTAAGCTTCTATAAAAGACAATGTGGAACTATCCATCAAAATTGAAAATGTAGATGTATTCTGATCCAGCGATTCCAGTGCTCAACACTTATCTAATGAAATGTTCAGACATACAAAATAATGTACAAGAATATTCATTGCAGTACTGCTGATAATGGGCTGTAAAGAATTTAAAGTCTATCAGTACGGGACTGGGTAAACAAATTACAGAACATCTAGTAGTCAAAAAAAAAAAAAGAGCTCTATCTGCAATGATATGAAACAAACTAAGATATATTAATGAAAAATGCAGCGTACAGAACAGTGTGTAGAGTATTCTACCATTTATGTACGTTGGGGGGTGGGGGATACTGAATATATGGATATCTGTAGAAGAATTCACAAAAAAAGCAAACAGTAATTGCTTCAGCAGAGAAAAGAAAACTGAGTGACTGAGAAGAGAATAAAGGAAGACTTACTTTTTTTTAAACATATTGTTTGTTTGTTTGTGGCTGCATTGGGTCTTCATTGCTGCCCATGGTCTTTCTCTAGCTGTGGTGAGTGGGGGCTACTCTTCGTTGCGCTGTGTGGGCTTCTCATTGCGGTGGCTTCTCTTGTTGCAGAGCATGGGCTCTAGGAGCACGGGCTTCAGTAGTTGTGGCATGTGGGCTCAGTAGCTGTGGCTCACGGGCCTAGCTGCTCGAACCCGTGTCCCCTGCATTGGCAGGCAGATTCCCAACCACTGTGCCACCAGGGAAGCCCCAGAAGACTTATTTTTCACTGTACATCCTTTCATACCTTTTGATTTTGTATTATGTATACCTATTTCAAAAAATAATTTTGTCAGTGAAGTGAAATACTCAAACTATCAATGTCAGCCTTAATGTATAACTGCATAATATAGCCAGGTTTCTTGGGACATAAATTATACCCACTCTTGGCCCACCAAATTGGGAGAAATTAAAATTAGAACTAGGTACAGTATGTCAAAGAAAAACACTAATCTTCAATTTCTTTATTCCATCTGATAGCAATTTCTTTATTCCATCTGATAGCCTGCCGAAGCCTAGCTGCGATTATCTTCCTGGGAGACAAGAGTCTCCACTGTGTATACCACACCATAAGTGATCATTGTATTTCTGGTCTATTAAAACTGCTGAAGTGAATTCCCTGGTGGTCCAACGGTTAGGACTCCACACTCTCACTGCCGAGGGCCTGGGTTCAATCCCCTGTCAGGGAACTAAGATCCCATAAGCCTTGCAGTGCGGCAACATGGATGGACCTAGAGATTGTCATACTGAGTGAAGTAAGTCAGACAAAGAAAGAGAAATATCATATCCCTTATATGCGGAATCTAAAAAGAAATGATACAAATGAACTTATTTACAAAACAGAAACAGACTCACAGACTTAGAGAATGAACTTATGGTTACCAGAGGGGAAGGATGGGGGGAAGCGATAGTTAGGGAGTTTGGGACCTACATGTACACACTGCTATATTTAAAACGGATAACCAACAAGGTCCTACTGTGTAGCACAGGGAACTCTGCTCAGTGTTATGTGGCAGCCTGGATGGGAGAGGAGTTTGGGGGAGAATGGATACGTGTATATGTATGGCTGAGCCCCTTTGCTGTGCACCTGAAACTATCACAACATTGTTAATCAGCTATACTCCAACATAAAGTTAAAAAAAACAAACTCCTGAAGACTGATCAGGCCATGGCTACCAGTAAGTTCACATCAGTAAGTATTTACTGAAGACCTAGCACTGTATTGGCATGTAAGACCAAAAATACAAAAAACAAAATACAATAATAAGGCTTCTAGTCAGAACAAAAGCTTTGTCAGAAGTTACTTCATTACCATCAATAACTACAAATAAAAAAGAAATTAGTAAACATCCAAATAATTGCTGAATACCTAAATGAACTATGAGCTGGGTGGCTGGGGATACTGGCCATCCTTATGGAATATAAAGTATAGTCTGGAATTCCCTAGTGGTCCAGTGGTTAGGACTCGGCACTTTCACTGCCGGGCCTGGGGTTCAGTCCCTGGTCAGGGAACTAAAATCCCTCAAGCCAGGGCACGGCGGGGGGCAGGGGATGGGGCGGGGTATAGTCTAATGGTGACACAGGTATTATACAAATAATTAAATTAATTAAAACTGTGATCTATCCTACAGAAGGGAAGTGCAGGGTGCTATAAGAGTGTATTATAGGGGTCCCTAATCTAATATAGGAGAATCAGAGAAGGTTTTTCTTCAGAAGTGATATTTAAGCAAATTCTGAAGAATGAAGAGCTGCCTTCCACGCAGAGGGATTAGCTACAGCATGTACAAAGACTGCTGGGTGAGCTTTGAACCTTCAGGGAATGGGGGGAAAAGAAAAGATCAGTATGGCTAGACCATATATACCAAGAAAGCAAGTAAAAAGAAACGATGCTCGAGAAGCAGGCAAGGCCAGATCACATCATGTTAAATGAAGAGCGAAGGGAAAACAACAGAAGTTTTCAGGTAAGTGACTCGATTAAATTTTTTTTAAAGATAATTTTAGCTGCTGTGAGAAGAGTACAAGAGGGTATATTGCTTAGGTGTATATAATACATAGTAAAAGTACAAAGAAATGCAAGAGAATAATAAATTCAAGTTGGTGATTACCTCTGGGAAGGACGCCTACAACAGTGGTTGTTTGGGGTACGGGGGTGCAATCAGGTAGGGAAACAGAGAAGACTTCAACCGTACTGATAATATTGTATTATTATTATTTATTTTGAAACAAGAGTGAACGAGGAAGGACCATTTAAAATTGACCTATAATAGGGACTTCCCTGGTGGTCCAGTGGTTTAGAGCCCGCCTTGCAGTGCAGGGGACGCGGTTCAATCTCTCGTCAGGGAACTAAGATCCCGCGTAACGTGGGGCAACTAAGCCTGCGCACTCTGGAGCCCGCACAACACAACTAGAGAGCCCTCGTGCTAGAGAGAAGCCCGCGTGCTGCAATGAAGCATCCCGCATGCCACAACTAAGACCCAATGCAGCCTAATTAATTAATTAATTAATTTAATTGACTATAATAATTGTCGGGACTTCCCTGGTGGCGCAGTGGTTAAGAATCCACCTGCCCATGCTGGGGACATGGGTTCCAGCCCTGGCCCAGGAAGATCCCACATGCCGAGGAGCAACTCTGCCCGTGCGCCACAACTATTGAGCCTGAGCTCTAGAGCCCGTGAGCCACAACTACTGAAGCCCGCGCGCCTAGAGCTCGTGCTCCACAACAAGGGAAGCCACCACAGTGAGAAACCCACGCACTGCAACGAAGAGTAGCCCCCGCTCGCCACATCTAGAGAAAGCCCGCGCCCAGCAACTAAGATCCAATGCAGCCAAAAATAAATAAACAAATAAATTTATTTTTTTTTAAAAATCATCTTGGGAAAAGGTGGCCTAGACTAGGATGGGGAGACTAGAGTGGAGAGAAACTGCAAGAATCTAGCCTCAGTAAGTTGTTGATAGAGCCACTTAATGAAACTGAGTACAGTGAAGAAGGTCTAGGTTTGGAGCCAAGATCAAGAGCTCAGTCTGGGCAACTCAATTAAAAATACCTCTGAGTATCTAAGTGGAGTTGTTGATTGAGCAGGCAGCTTGGATCAGAAAAGGGGTCTGAACTACAGATTAAAAAACGGTTGTATTCAAAATATACACGGGAACTGAAACCACAGAATGGATAAGATTAGAGTGAGAAGGGAGGAAGACTAAGGACCAAGACCTGAGAAAGACCATCAATTAAAGATCTGGTTGGGGGTGGAGGGGACCTGAAGGAATAGCCAGAGATCGAGGAGGGAAAATTCGAACCCAAATAAACACCTACTCTAGATAGGCACTTAGGAATCCAAGGTTCAAGAGTGAGTCAAAGGGAATTCCCTATAAATGGACAAGAGTCTAGATCCACTTTACTCTGAACATTCCCAAAAGGAATGCTGTAACTCAGTTAAGTAACAATAAATTCCATCAAAACTGATAAATCCCTCCAAGATGTAGATGAAAACTTTTCTAACTATTTGAGACTTAAATACAATTAAGAGATTAGTCGAAAATAGGGATGTGGAGTTTATTCCATTTCTGTAGAGAAAAAATGAAAACCCCGAAATCCTATACATTTCTTTTCTTTCAAAGATTTTTAGATAATTTCCAGATTGCTAAACCTTTTTAGCATGTTAAACCAGGGGTCCAAAATTGAAATCTGGACTTCCCTGGTGGCGCAGTGGTTAAGAATCTGCCTGTCAATGCAGGGGACAGGGTTTCGAGCCCTGGTCCGGGAAGATCCCACATGCTGCGGAGCAACTAAGCCTGGATGCCACAACTACTGAGCCTGCGCTCTAGAGCCCGCGAGCCACAACTACTGAGCCCGTGTGCCACAACTACTGAAGCCCACATGCCTAGAGCCCATGCTCCGCAACAAGAGAAGCCACCATAATGAGAAGCCCGCGCACTGCAACGAAGGGTAGCCCCCACTCGCCACAACTAGAGAAAGCCCTCGTGCAGCAACGAAGACCCAACACAGCCAAAAACAAAAAACAAAAAACAGGGGTCCCCAACACTTGGGCCACGGACTGATACCTGTCCCTGGCCTGTTAGTAACTGGGCTGCAGAGCAGGAGATGAGCAGCAGGCAAGGGAGGGAAGCTTCATCTGTATTTACAGCCACTCCCCATCGCTCACATTACCGCCTGAGCTCTGCCTCCTGTCAGCATTACGGTGAGTTGTATATTTCACTATATATCACAATGTAATAATAATAGAAATAAAGTGCACAATAAATGTAACGCACTTCAATCATCCTGAAACCATCCCCATCCCCACCCCCGTCCGTCCGTGGAAAACTGTCTTCCACGAAACCAGTCCCTGGTGCCAAAAAGGTTGGGACCGCCGTGTTAAACTGTAAGCATTTTGAGAACAAAGCCCACGTAACATTCATCTTTGAACTGAATCTTCAGCCCAGTTCAGTGTTTAACATAAGTACCTGACGGAAAAAACAGTTAACTGAATGAATGGCCACCAGAACGCTTTTGTCCAAACTGAGCTAGTGCTACAGCATATATAGCCTCATAAAACAGGCTTTAACTGAGAGTTCTACTCATTCCACAGAAATAAAGATCTCTCAACCTTGTCTTATGGTAAAAAAACCCCATGGCGCAACACATTCCACTGGTCTGAATGGTAAATCCAAGTGCTGTCAGCCACTGCAATGCTTGCAAAACTCAAGAATGTACTACCCTATGCCAACCAGTACTGACTGATCATTCATTCTTTTTTTTTCTTTTAAATAAGTTTGAATATTTAATTAATTAATTAATTAATTTGGCTGCTCCGGGTCTTAGTTGCGACACGTGGGCTCTTTTTCAGTTACGGCATTCGGGATCTAGTTGCCCGATCAGGGAGGGAACCCGGGCCCACTGCACTGGGAGCGCGGAGTCTCAACCACTGGACCACCAAGGAAGTCCCTGATCATTCATTCTTTCTTTCTTTTTTTTTTTAAATATTTATTTATTTGGCTGCACCAGGTCTTAGTTGGGGCATGCAAGATCTTTAGTTGCAGCATGTGGGATCTAGTTCCCTGACCAGGGATCGAACCTGGGCCCCCTGCATTGGGAGCCCGGAGTCTTAGCCATTGGACCACCAGGGAAGTCCCTCATTCATTCTTGAGAGCTGTAGAAAACAGCAATGCTCAGACTTAACCAAACAGGTCCTTACTTTCACACAAACTAAATTCGTCAGCTGCGGTAGTGTGCTTGAAAAACAACTGTTGACACTTCGCTGATACTAACAGTTCATAACTGTTTTCTATGTGCAAGCTTCAGGTTAATGATAATAACCAAAACCTATCTTATATGTATTCTCAAAGAAGTGGTCTACAAAAGCAAAAAACCCACAAAAAACCCATCCTTTCTCTGCCTAAATTTTCACTAGATATTTTGGATAGGAGCCACACATGTTCTATGGCCACAAGAAAAGCACAAGTTCAGAAATAAGTAATTATACCTCCAGGTGCACTTAACTATCAAGATTAATATTAAAAACAAAACAAATAAAGGAAAACACCTCATTTATTTTGAAATGTGAACTAAAAAAACCCAGCTTTTTTGGAACTCATCACTTTGCACTGAATATGTCATGGAACAAACTATGTATTTATTAAGAAAGTCATGCTCTGAATTTTAATTACATGTTTTGTATTCTAGGATCCCAATTAATGAATTGATAGGTAAGCCTGAAGCTAGAGGTGAGGGAGGGTGTAGCTAATCAGAGACCCACCCTGAATCCTTTCACTTTGGCTAATTTATACAAATACGAAATAAGAGTAAAAATGATTAAGAGACAGCGGCATTTATAAGTAAGATTATGTTGAAGATATGTTAACTTCTTAAATCCTTTCTTTTTTTTCCTTTTTTTTTAATGGTTAAGATGGTAAATTTTGTTACATATATTTTCCCACAATTAAAAAAACCAAACACAGCTATCTTCCCTCCCTCTCCCCCCCTCCCCGCCCCCGCAGGTGAACTCCTTATCTTGATCCGTATTTAGTTGATGTAACCTGGAGAAAGCTGGGAAGAATTCTTAAATCCTTTCAATTAAAGACTGAAACTCAATTCAACCTTCATGAACTGAATAGAAAGTTACTGAGTCCTTTGCTCCTTTTTAAGAGCATTGTGGCTACTAGCACAAGTAGAAAACCAATTCAAAAGTCACACAACCTAAAAGGAAGCTAAAAGCGTTGACTTTTGGAAAGGATGTTGGAAATGCTCTGGAAAAGTGCACAACAGTTTAAGATTATTAGTAAATAGTATCAAACCATTACAAATCAGGACAAATAATAAAAGGAGAATTTTCACATAACCACCATGTATTCTCTTCAAAATGTCCTTTGCCTACAACACCCTGCTCACAAAGATCTGGTGAAAACTAAGACACAGATTTGTTTACCAGAGCTTTTTACCTTTTACCCAGAACAGTTCATGTTTCTTTAATTCTGCCATTACATAGCACTTAAGAAATCCAAAGCAACTGCAATATACAAAACTCTGCTAAAACCCAAAAAATAAAACAATAAAACACACACAAAAAAAATCAAAAAAAAAAAACAAACATCAAATGTAATCACAATTCACATACGTTTAATCAGGAGCTCTGCAGTTAAGTTTATTTTTCTGCATTCTTATTCTGAAAAATACCTAAGCCCTCTTCCAGGGGTAAAGGATTTGATCCCTAAATTACATTATGAAGCCTTTTTTCTACAGATATTAATGTACTCCGTTTATCAGGGAATTAAAATCCCTTTCATTTATAGTTTGATTTTTACAGCACTTTCACCGGAACGTATACACAACACGAACGTATAATAATTTTAGATTAATCAGGCCTACAAGATAACGCTTACCCAGAACTTATTCTAACTTGGTTTATTCGATCCCACAAAGTAATCTCGATGCTAACAAAATAAAGCTCGAGCACAATGAAATCTGTAACACTGCTGGTTCTCAACGAACAAAAATTCCTTCAAATGGTAAAAACCAAACTGCCCATTTCCCAAAGAAACTGTAATCCCAATCTTAGAAACAGTCGCAAAAAAAAAAAGAAAAGAAAAAAAGAACAAACAATTCTAAACCACACAATCATGTAAATCTTTCCAACTCAAAGCTCCAAAAGCAGCCGCCAACCACACAACTGGCCACAATCACAGCGTTAGCGCCTTCTCGTAATTTTGAATCTGGAGACAGAAGGAAAAAAAACCACAACACACCAGTCATCCAAAGTTTCACGAAGAGGAAAAAAAAATCATTTTAAGTAAAGAAAACGTGTTAACCGTGAGGCGACTACTGCATTCCCCGTCTCCCACTACCAGCCCGCGAAGTAAATCTCTCAAACATTCAAGGAGACAGAAGTCCCGGCAGGGATGTTAGAGGAAAGAGCCAGACGAACCGCACGCCGCCCGGAGAGATGTCAGGAGCCAAGCATCGGGAGACAAAGACCAGCCCGCGAAGAGCCCCGGCGCGGCCCTGCGCCCCTAACAGCCCGAGGAGTTGCGAGCACCGCCCAAGAGCGAGCCCAGGTCCTTCGGGCTCCCCGCCCACCCGGCGCCGCATCCGCGGCCCCGGCCCACCCCCGAGCCGTTTTCCCTCCCAATTTGGGAACCGCGCGCCTGGGGACAAAGGGGGAGGGCGCGCCGGGGGCAGCGGGTCGCGACGCCCCTTCGGGCTCGGAGGGAAGCCCTCGGTGGCGTCCTCTCCCTCCCCCCTGCCCCCGCCTCACTCTCCGCCGGCCCACCTGCCCCTCTCGGGCCTCCCCACAAGTTCTCCCACACACCCCCTCGGGCCCCGCCCCTGGCCCGCCGCCTCTCAGCCGGCCCTGTGGCCGCCCCTCACCTGCCGGCGGGGTCCCCCGGAACCGCCTCCTCCACCGGGCCTCGGCCCGTCCCGCCGGCCGCCGCCTCATGTGCCCCGCGTCGCCATCGCCTTCGCCGCCACCGTCATCTCTCCTCCTCCTCCTCCACCGCCGCCTTCGCTTCAGTCTCCGGCCGCGGCCAAAGCCGCTCCCGCCGCCCAGAGCCACAGGGAGGCGCCTGCGCACTGCGCGCCGCGGTGGGGGCGGGGGCGTCCCGCCGTGGGGGCGGGGGCGTCCCGCCTAGGTCTGGGAGCCGGGGGTGCGCTGCACGTGGAGCTGTGGTAGGAGGGGGCGTCCGGAGCGCGGGGGCGGAGGTGCGGGCGTCCAACTTTCCGCGGTGGGGTCCGCGCGCTCCCGGACGGGGCAGTGGCGCGGCGCTTGTAGGAGCTACCCAGGCGCGTGGAGTCTGGGCCCTGGGTGGGCGCAGCCTTCGCCTCCCGGACAGTTCATTCCTCCAGCTTGATCCTCAGGACAGGAGCTCCGCCGTGGGCAGTGCCTCACTTCGAGCGGGCAACTAACGGTGCAGTGAGGACACGCCTTACCTGGGTATCTTGGGTTGCTGGTCCAACGAGCCCCGGAGTTGTATTCTGTGCACTCCGCCAAGGCCTGGGTCCCGTGTAACGCGGGATGCTGATTCCCCGTTCTAGGTTCTGCTCTACAATTACTCGAGGATCCTACTGGCCTCCGTCGGGTTAATCGTCCGAATTCCTTGGCCTCTGGGCTTTTAGTGTTGTTCTAGATACTTTTGAAATCCTGGACTTCTCCGATTAGCCAGACCCTAATAGGCCATTTCCTTTTAACCCCTTGCATTCCAGCAGGATCCCATTTTCAAAGGACTTTGCATAGGAATCTCCAGCCTTGAATTGCCTCGTAGGAATGTGAAAACTCCTCAAATGGTTTAAGTAGAGGGAGTCTGTGCATAACAACAGAAGTCGTACTAAGGAGATGGAAGAACACTTTACTTTGTAAAGTGCTCCTGAATTATCTTATTGACCATCATTATGCGGAAGGATAGGTTTTCATTTTACCCTTTTGACCACAGAGGAAATTAAACTCTAACTAGTGAGGTGACTTGCTACAGTTCAACCCCACCCCCTCTACGAAAAGCCAGGCCCTTATGGCCAGTCAAGTGGCTGAAAACTTGAGGGCTGAGCATCTGGCCCACTGACAGATGTTTTGTTTGGCTAGTATGATGTTTTCCAAAATTATGGATTAGTTGCCACATTTTAAAAATCTGTCTTTTTGACTTCTCTCTAAAAAGTCAGAAGTTTTGCTCATTTTGAGCCTCTCTTTTCACGTGACAGTTACTTCTGAGTAACATCTGTCCATCCAGGGTAGGCGCTGTCTCCACTTAGCTGCTTGAATGATTTTCATTAGCTGCTTGGCCTCTATATTTAAATTATCTTCCCCCTATACTTGCCATGCCCCAGTCTCCGTCCCCTCCCCATTATCACGTAACCTCTCTACAAATGTATTTAAAATGACAAGTGTGAAGACCCTGTAAATATGTGAAAACAGGAATAAAGAACATGTTAGCTAAGATGACACAGGAGACAACATCCATACTGACTACAATATTAAAACTCTCATCTATTGCTAGTACAAGTGTAAATCGCTACAAATCACTTTGGAAGACTCTTTGGCGGTGTCTACTAAAGCCGAAACTGGGAATGCACTGTGAATCCGAAATTTCACAGAAATGTGTACAAAATACTTGTTCTAGAATATTCATGGCAGCACTAATTGTAATAGCCAAAAAACTGGGAACTACCCAAAATGCCCATCAACCATAGCAAGGGTAGATAAAATGTTATATGCTGACAATGGTACATTATGCAGCAATGAGAATGAATAATCTACAATTACACGCAGCAAGATAGATGAATCTCACAAGGCTTTCCATTTATATAAAGTTCAAAAATGGGCAGAACTAATCTGTGCTGTTAGAAGTAAGGATAGTGGTTATCCTAGGGTAAGGATAGTTATCGGAAGGCAGCCTGAGGGGGCTTCTGGGGGCCTGTTCCTGTTCTGTTCTTGAGCTGGATGCTGAATACACGATATACAGGTATCTTTAGTTGCCACATTTGAGCCGTTCTCTTTTGATAGTGATAGTACACTTTTCTGTGGCATGTTGACTTCAATAAAAACCTTTAAAATATTTAGTTATATATGTATATATAACATTTATAAACAAATATGTATTGTGTATTATATATAAATAATATGTGTATATATTTTATTTATATATATATATATATATATATATATATATATATACTCAAATGTTTATTGGGTATTATTTTCGTATAAATTCATGGATGAACCTGCCAGGAAGTGTGGAGTCCTAATCACTGGACTGCTAGGGAATTCCCAAGAGCAACCTTTTAAAGATGGAAATGATGTGCTTCCCTGGTTAAGAGTCCGCCTGCCAATGCAGGGGACACGGTTCGATCCCTGGTCTGGGAAGATCCCACA
Source organism: Monodon monoceros (assembly GCF_005190385.1). NCBI lineage: Eukaryota > Metazoa > Chordata > Mammalia > Artiodactyla > Monodontidae > Monodon > Monodon monoceros. The sequence goes on from NW_021703786.1 coordinate 19,981,311, forward strand.
TGCTGCGGAGCAACAAAGCCCGTGCGCCACAACTACTGAGCCTGTGCTCTGGAGCCCGTACTCCGCAACAAGAGAAGCCACCACAATGAGAAGCGTACGCGCAGCAATGAAGACCCAATGCAGCCAATAAATTTCAGAAATAAATAATTTTTAAAAAATAAAATAGAAAAATAAAGATGGAAATGAGACCCAGGGAAGCTAAGTTGTTTTAACTGCAGATAGTTTAAAAAACAGAAATGTAGCCAAAGACTCTGTCTCCTAGTCAGGACTCTTCGTCCGCTCCTCTGTCACCTTGCCAGCTACTGACATCCTTTAATCCAGTTACAGGTGGGGAAGCTGAGGCCAGAAACCTAAGCCAGAGGTCCAGGCATTCACCATGGTCCGGAGCAAACCAGGGCAACTGCTAGAACGTGAGCTCCCTGAAGGCAGGGCCGCTGTGTCGCAGCTCCTTGAGCCCAGCCCAGCACACAGTAGGAGCCTGGCAAGTGTATGCAGAGTGCGTGAGTGAAGGAAGGCTTGCCATTGCTAACGTAAGAAAGGCTGCGGGAGGGAAGAAAAAAAGCCTCAAGTTTCAAACAGGGAAATGGGTCTGGTTTCCATCCTCTGGCAGGGGGTGGTAGAGCCGGGTGCTGTGAGAACCATGTCACTTTTTATTCACATGGGGCCCAGGCAGGAAAGAATCAAAACCCAGTTTGAGAACTTGAGAGTCGCCCTGGGGCTCTGTGGTTTGGAAACTGTAGGGTCAACTTGAAGGCTGCAGTGTGTCACTATTTCCATTACACATTTTCCAGGGTCCCCACTTGGCTGGTAAACTTGGAGCAGATTCTTCTGTCCAGGGGGATGGGAGCAGAGGCCCAGAGAGGTAGGATTTTGGAAAGCTCCCGGTTGGCAACAGGAAGCCCTGCTTGCCCCAGACTGGCTGGATAAGAAGTTCTTGATTACTTGTGCTATTGGGCGGGGGGTGTTAGTAGCACAACCCCCTGCCCCCATAATCCCCAGCAGTTTCAGGTAACCTGTGAGACACATTATACTGCTCCTCCCTGCCACAGGGATGTTGTTTGAAGCAGATTTTTTGGAATAGGTAATGCAAGTAGTATAGAAGGAAGAGTAAGATGACTCCCCCCAGTGTTTCCCAGAGCCCAGCTAGCTTTTTCTTGTGTATTTAATGCTGGATTTCAAGTTAAGGTCAATTTACTTGCAAATGAAGGGTAGGTGAAGTATGCTTAGGAATTAGGGGTGGGGGGAAGGGTATGGGAGATGAAGAGACCTCCTCTGGTACCACCCACAAACAAGGACTTTTGGACACGCTCAGAACACAGTCGGGGGGAGGGATGAATTGGGAGACTGGGACTGACATATATACACTATTGATACTATGTATAAAATACATAACTAATGAGAACCTACTGTGTAGCACAGGGAACTCTACTCAGTGCTCTCTGGTGACCTAAATGGGCAGGAAATCCAAAAAAGAGGGGATATGTGTATACTTATAGCCGATTCACTTTGCTGTACAGTAGAAACTAACACAACATTGTAAAGCAACCATACACCAATAAAAATTAAAAAAAAAAAAACACAGTGCGCTGGCTCAGGACCTACCCTGCCTTGGTGAGAGGCAGTGCGGTGGGTGTGCAGTCCTCGAGTGTCTGGAAGCCCTGGGTTCAGAGGTCTGCTCTGCCCAGCTGTGTGCTTTCATTTATGTGTATTTCTAAGATGGTGTGAGAATGTGATGAAATGTACAGGAAATCACATTGTCATATGTTAATTTTTCATTGTAAAGTGGTCTATAGTGGTTATCATTTTTTTCTTTTTCTTTTTTTTGGCCACACCATGCAGCATGCAGGATCTTAGTTCCCCGACCAGGGATCGACCCCAGGCCCTTGGCAGTGAGAGCACGGAGTCCTAACCACTGGACCACCAGGGAATTCCCTGTACTGGTTATCATTATTGGCTGGGTAGTGCAGCCATTTACCTGCTGTGTGATATGGCTGTTACTTAACCTCTCTCAGCCTCGGTTTCCTCATCTATAAAATGGGGATAATGATATCTACCAGTTGGGGCTGTTGTGAAGATTAATTATATGAAGTACCCTAAATCTTGTAGGCTCTCAAGACATTAGTTCCCTCCCATAGTGCGCTTTGGGTAATTTGGGTATTCAAAAGCACCCAACACAAGAACTTCAGCAAAACGTTTCAACTCCTCTGGAGCAACCATTTGTTAGTACAGGGGCCTATACTGGTATCTTCTGCAGCTCAAGATTATTCCTTCACGAGACATGATTCTGTGTCAGCATCGCTACAGTCTGATTCAGCCTTCCAATTGCTATTATTATCCACACCCTCTTAGAATCTTTAAAGATATGTGAGCAGTCCCTCCAGAATGATTAGTGGGTACCAAAGGCACTGTCCTGGCCCAAGCCTGTGGCTCTTGAGGCTGTCCTTGGACAAATACTGCGAGGTCCTTGGAACCCAGTGCCTGTTTTTAGAAGGAGAGGGGGTGTCCCACCCTCCCCACCCCAGGCACCCTGTAGAGGCTGCCTCAGCCTAGCCACATCATCTGGAAACTTCCACTGCCTCTGCCTGTTCCTGCTACCCCCTCTTTGCCCCTCAGGTCCCCCAGATACTACTATATGGCCCAATGTTTTCTCCCCTGTGATTACCCCAGCCCTTCAGCCTGGGTCCTTCCCATTCCAACCCCAACTCAGAGCATCCTCTGTTCCTTGTCCAGTTCATTCATCATTGTCGCCTCATTCACAGCACTCCTTAGCTCAAGGCAAAAGCTGCACGTCCCTCACCTCCCCCCTCTTGTCACTCAGCTCCCTCAGGCTATATATAGCACAGCTGTGTCTTAGATTGTGTACAGCCTCAAGTCCAAGTCCCCCTCCCCTACCCATTCCCTTCCCCCCACACAATAAGGAGAACAAGCCTGAAGCTTCCAGTTAGGCAGGGAAGCCCCTCCAACAAGGAGGAGGTGGGGTTGGAGAGGGATGAGAGTGTGCTGAATTCAGGACCACCCAGAACATGGGAACCTTCCCATCTGTTGTCAGGGACTTTCCACTTCTCCCCCAGCCTGTTACCCATCCCTGCCACTTGCTCATTCTGGAGGAAGAGAAGCAGGCAGTGTGCAGGGGAATTCTAACAATCATCTTATTTAACCCTTACAACGATCCTATAGGTAGATGCTACCTCCATTTTACAGGTGGTGACACACACTCAAAAGAGGCTGAGTGGCATAAGTCCAGGTATTCAGAGAGTGGTTGGTCAAGCAGCTGACCCCCCGTCTGACTCTGGCCTGCACTCTGGATCCATTAAGTCTGTCTGCATCATTCAATTAGACCCCTCTAATAGAATTTCTATTAGTGTGACCTGATCTGGAAGAGGTTTATTAAGCAAATTACTAATGTAGAAAGGCTTAAATCAAAGTAATTATTAAAGACTTGGCATGTTAAACAAAAGTGTTATCATAATTTTATCTTATCTGTTTACTAAAACAGGACTCTACAGAAATCTGGTCCTTGAAGTTTTAATTACTGTGTGTTCTCAGAGGTTCTTGAAATAAAAAGCAATTTTGTTTCTTCTATTTCAAGACTTTCCCCCCACTTTACAGTCATTCTCCTGTTAGTCCAGAGTAGTGAGATTTGACTTTAGGAATGGTTAGAAATCTGGTCCTTTTTTCTCTGTCACTTTCTGTGACCTTGAGCAAGATGTTTAACTCAAGCCTCAGTTTTTCATCTTTGAAATAGGAATAAAAATAATAGTACCTACCACATACCTAATAGAATAATAGTTGTGACGATTAAATAAAATAACCTACTTAAAGCAATTAGCACATTTCTAGGCTCACAGGTGCTCAGAAGATCATAGCAACTATTATTTTCTTGGTTCTGGGCTGAGATGCTGTGGGAGCATCGACATCATCTCAACGGGGAGAAGTTGAACTTCGCTCTCCATAGCTTGGCCTCCATTCTCTAAAGGGCTTGGAGTTGGTCCTGATTCTTGCACTGTCTCATCCAGACATTTCCATCCTCCCACTTGTGGCCTAGAGCATTGATCTCTGGAGAATTCAGGCCACTGCTGGGACCAGGAGAGGCAGCGCAGGAGTACGTGTGAATGACTGGGAGGAGAGTTCCCATGGACGCTGGGGATATGCGGAGGCCCTGGGGAGATGCTGTGACCCTGGGTCTCTCCCTGAAGCAGTGAGGGCTCGCTCGGGAGAGAAAAGAGAGACGTCAGCTGCTGGACACATTTCCAGTGCTGAAAAGCCCCTTTAGGACAGACACACGGGCTAGGAGAGGAACAAAGGCATGGGATGGAGTGGGACTCTCCACAGTGCATCCGATCTTTCTCCATTTCTTAGCAAGAAGCTACTTTGGAGCCAGCCAGACCTAGGTTCAGATCGTGACACTGCCATTTACTAGCTGTGTACTCGTGGATAATTCATTTAGCCTCTCAGAAGCTCAGTTCCTGGTCTATGAACAAGCTGCTACTTACTGTGTAGAATAGTGGAAAGGTCTGAAATATAAATACTTGAAATAGAATAGGTGCTAATGCCGGTCGTTGTCATCTCTGTATCCTGAGTGAGTGTCACCCCACAGGCAGTATGAAGGGGTCTGGAGATGTGAGGGAAGTCCCAGTTTCAAACTCCTGGACAAATCTCTTTGGCCCAGAAAACATCCTTGGAGGGATCAAGACCAAGACCAGACAGCCCGTCTCTCACAATTAAGGCACAATTAAGGCAGTACAACTTGCGGGAGAACCCAGGATCTCTACCCATCCTTGCCTCTATATTCCCATCTCAGTTCTCCAAATCAAGTCTGTCTCTGATCCAGCCACTTACGTCCAGAGGAATGAAAAGACTGAATTGAGGTAAGGGCTCCCCTCCATCTGATCTTTCATTACTTTCCAGTGCTTGGAGCTCCAGCCTGGAACTCAGCAGATGGGGGGGTTAAGATTGATGCCCTGTCCTATCTCCTCCCCTCTCCATTCCTGACTTCAAAGTCTCCATAAAGCCAGACACTGCTTCCCTGCCCCCATAGTTACAGCTCCATCATCAGCTCTTGGCCGATTCAAAACAGCAGACGCTGAGCCCTGGCTGGGCTGCTTGCACTCCACTTTCTAGCCGTCTCGTAGGGTAAGCACCGGTGTGCTGAGGACCTGTGAGGCCAGCAGTCTTTGCTCCTCCAGGAGAGGAGAGGCAACTAGGAATAGAAGTCGCCTCAAGCAGGGACTTTGTCTCGTGGTTAGACTTAGAAGGCAACCGGCAGGCAGAACCCCTGGTCTAAGGACCAGGACTCTGGGACTCCATCTAGTTTTTGATCAGAGCAGACATTTACAGGGTTAGCAGTTAGAGCCATAGGGGTTCCAGCGCAGGGATAAGGCAGGGGGTTGGTACCTGCAAAGAACCTGTCAAGAGATGGACTTAGAGACAGGGGAACAGCTCAGGGACCAGAATTTGTTCCATTAGCCTTAACATCCAAAATCTACACACAAAATTATACACAGATCCATGCCTAATCGTTTCAATCTCTGGCTCTGGTGATTCGGTAGCCGGTGCTGTAACACTGGGATGGCTCTGGCTGCCTGGGGCCAGATCTTCTTCTGCAGCTCCATCAGGGACAACCATCACAGACTCAAGGCCAGTGGGGGACCCAAGGTTAAAGGCCTGTTCCTCCCACCCTCATCTGTGGATTTTTCCAGCTGCTTTTCTTGGCTCAAGGATCACACCCGGAGGGACACAGATGGTAGAGGGGGAGGCAGAGAAAACAGTGAAGCTGGAATGATCTGGACAAGAGGCAGATGTTGGGAGGAAGAGACCGAGAAATGGCTCCAGCCGTCTGAGACAGGACACCCAGGACATCTTTTTAAGTAGTGTCTGTGTTGGGCATGGTAAGAGAGGTCTCAGCAGTCCACTCCTTCCCTCCCACCGTTGACTGGGAATTGGAGTTCTTCCTGCCTCCTTCTAGGACTGCTTTGAAGCCTAGGAGCCCCAGCTGCTAACATCTGGGGGCAGGATCATGTCTGCTAACAAAGGCTGGTGGGCATCACCTGAGGGTGAGGACAGCATGTCTGAGAAGTTCCTGAGGAAGACCAGGGAGTCTCTGCTGGTGCCTATAGGTGAGTCGGAGACGAAGGAATGGGAGGCGAGGAGGGGGCCTTCTCTCAGAGAGCATGTCTCCTAGTCTTTTCAAAGAATGAAGCACAGAACTCAAGTGGTCCTACCCATCAAATAATCAACAGCTAGAAGAGAAGTGAACCGACAGCAAAGGTGCCGAGGGGCTAAGGGACACATCCTGACGATGAAACGAAGGAGTCTGGATGGCTGGAGGTGGCAGCCAACAAAGCGCATGGGATACCAACACCAGCGTCAGGATGGGCAGAGCAGTTTGGGGTCCCCCAGGGCTCCCTTCCCCCTGGCCCTGGGAGGTTAGAACAGCTGTGGGGGCCGGCAGCAGTTGGAGAAGAGCTAAGGGGGCTGGGAGAGTCATGATGATGGGCTGTTTGTACAGGGAGGAGGGGAGTCATTGGAGGGAAGCACTTTGTAAATATCTGAGAAGAAACAACTCAATGTTCTAATGACAGCCTCTCCTCGCCCCACAGCAGCAGCAGGAAGGCAGCTGATGGTCCAGGTGCCCAGCCTGCCTAGTGAGGTGTCTCTTCACCAGGAGAGCGATGTCCTCGGTGACTGAGGTCCGAGGGGTCGCGTTCTCTGCCCGCGTAGGCTTAGGAGGCTGCGTGGTGGTGGCAGCGTACAGGATTTACTGGCTGAAGCCTCGTGGTTCCACCAGGATGGCCACACACCTGATTCACACCCGAGTGGCAGCACAGGCCTGTGCTGTGGGTGTGACCACGCTGGGTGAGTAGCTGGTGGGGTCACGGGAGAATGAGGGCAAAACTGGTTAGGCAAAATCTGGCTGTGAGTCCTGACAGTTAAGGGACCATGAGTTCAGTCCCTGTTCCCTACACCAGGCTCCACAGCAAGTCCTTGAGGCCCTCATACCGAGACAGTTTCAGGGTTCCCTGTTTAATTTCCTATGTTCCAGGGGAAGATGCACAGTCTGTTTTGTTTGTCCTAGAAACGAGAAAATCCATGCAGCAGAACCTATGCTGAATTTCTTTTCCTCTCTGGATCAAAAGGCAGACAGCTACTTACTAGCTGTGCGACAGTGGACAAATCTTTCTCTCAGTTTCCCCACGTGCGATATGATGATAACCACCCCAGCTTGCCTCCCTCATGTACTGCCGTGAGGTTTCTCAGACAGATAATATACGTGAAAGTATTTTGTCAAGTGTTAAATGGGCTGTTTCCCCAGGCTGTGCAGCCAGGTGTTTGTAGCAGCTGTTGTGACCTAGGGCGGAAAGATAAGCAGCAAAGCTGGACTCTCAAGGGGATAGCTACTGTTGGACCCCCAGGACTCTGGAACACCTGAGAGAGCCAGAGGATGGGTGGAGGGTGCGATGTCATGGGGCCTTTTCCCTTCTCCCTCACACAGGTGCTGTGTACACGATGTACAGAGACTACGTCAAGAGAACCACGCAGGATGCTGGGGAGAAGTGGGACTCCTACAGGCCTGGGGCAGTCAGACCTCTTCGATCAACCCCTGGTATGCACCTAATAAAGGAGTTTGAGGCAAATCAAGTCTCTTCTTCACGTAGACGAGAGCAGAATAAGGGACTGGTAGTGGCTGGTAGGAGGACTTAGAGCCAAGGGCTGGAAATCGGAGTTCTGGCACCAGCTCCAGGGCAAGGAGAATCCTCAGGGGCAGAGGAGGAGGTGCAGCCCTCTGATCCCAGAGACCCAACAACTCCCAAGCCCCCTCAGGTGCCATCCACCAGGAATGGGAGCTGGGGACGGTAAAGAGGCCCCAGTGCTCATGGGAACACTGAGTGAAGAGGCAGGCGTTCCTCCCCCAACAGGCCGCCTCCCTGGGGACCAGGCAGGAAGAAGGCTGCAGCTGGGAGCAGAGTCAGTGCGGCCTCATGGGAGACAACACAGATCCAGAACCCAAGTGCCAGGATGAGCCTGTGCTGGAGGGAAGGGGGCGGAGCGGTGGGGATGAAAAGAACGGAGCAAGGCAGAGGTCAGAATGTTCTGTTCATTTATAAACCATGTCTAAGGTCAAACTGTTATACAAAAAAAATAAAATAAAATAAAAATCCACGTAAATCCTGAGGACAGGGCCCCCTTGGGCTTCAACACTTTCATCCCCTTCTCGTTCCCTGGGCCCAAGATCCTCTCTGTTCTCTGGGAATGGAGCCAGGCAGAGGCCACGGGAGGAACCAGGAAGCCAAATGCTCCTCCGTCTGGGTTGGAGGCTTGGAGGCTCTGGGCTTGTTAAGGGCGGCCACAGCAGTCCCAGACACGCTCTGACAGCACGGAGTCCGAGCCCCACCAGGTCCTAGCTCCGAAGTCCAGGATGCAGCCCCGCGCAGGCAGTAGGAGCCGCCAGGTGTCCGGGCGCTCACATGGGGTAATTGAGCACAACATCCTGCTTGGCGAGCTCCAGCAACATAGGATCATCGAAGAACTTGCTGATGCTGACGTCTTCACTCAGGCCCTGCAGAGTGGGGCAAATGCAAGGATGAGCCCTGCGTGACCGAGCTGTGCTTGAGTGCGGGGAGCGGGTGGGGGTCAAGTGTCGGCTGAGCTGCTTCGGGAGCCCTGCCTTTAGGGTACTGTCCCAGGGCAGGGGAAGGCGCTCCCTTCCCAGGCACGCGGCCCCGGGTCTGATTGCCTGAAGCCTATACAGATCATGACTCTCCACGCTGTGCTGTGAAATGCTTTCAGTCTTTGGGAGAAGGCTCCAAAAGCAAGAAATGAAGAGAGATCCAACTCCTGGCAAGACCCTTGTGGGTGGAGGGAAGGCCGTGGGTCTGAGGGACACGTACCTTCCTACGACGGGTTTTGATCATGAATTCTCGGGCCAGGTGGGGCGCTGGCTGCGGCTCCAAGGGACGGATGACGATGCTCTTGTCCAGAGGATCACCGGGTACGATCTGAAAGGCAGAGTGGTTTCATCAGATGGTCCAGGCCGACCTCCCAGAGCATCCGGCCTAGAAGCAGGGCCCTTATCTAGGATGCTGGCGATCCCCCTTGGGGCCTGGAGAGGAACAGGTCAGCGGGGATGGCCCTGCAGAGGGGGGGACCAGCCTGCGTTGTTTCCTTACCTGCCAGTGGTGGAAGACAGACAAGGAAAAGGCCTGCCCCTGCGTGTGAGTCCGCAGATCGGTCTCAAAGCCAAAAGAGTCGATGGCGGGGATGAAAGCTTTGATGGTGTAGAGAGGGGAGCCGGGGATGGGTGCATCCTGAGTCACATGCCCCCTGAGACAGAAAAGCAAAGGCTGAGTCCCCAGTCCTGAAGAGGCCGAAAGCAGAGAAGTAGCGTACCCCCAAATGTTGACCATCAAAGAAAGAATAGCCACAAGCGCGCTACGGAGGGCAGAAACGGCTCTTGGCATAGTTCCCTGTGGAAGTCAAAGGGGCAGCAACCTCTGGGCAACAGCACAACACTGACGAGACAAGGACCTGTAGACATGCCCACCACGGACACACCCAAGGAATACTTGCCGCAGGAGCTCTCTGAGGGGGAAGCCCAAGGAGAAATCTCAAATTATAATCTGTGGTAAGGCTGGGGATTGCCTCATTCCTTCCCTACTTCCTTCTAAAAACCTTGGTTTCAGAAGTGGAGAGTGTGGGGTCCAGTCCCTCCTCCTCCACAGCGAGGTTCCCTCTTGCTGGGCAGCTTGCTCGCTGCCCCCTCCCTTACGTGCCTGGGCGGCTCACCTGCGCCTGGCCAGGACAGTATAAACAGCAGAAACACAATCTGCGGGGGCCTGGACCTCTACGAAGTAGTAGGGCTCCATCAGACGAGGGGTGGCCTGCAAGAGAGCCAGAAGGAAGGGTTCCTCAGCTTGGGGAAGGCTGGGGACCAAGAACCCAGGTAAAGAGAAGGCTGGGGGACAGTAGCCTCGAGGCCCCACTTAATACCCTGCGGCAGGACAGCCCTACTCGCTCACCATGAGGAAGGCAGAGTAGACGACTCTTCTGGCCGTGGGGATGATTTGGCCCCCGCCCCGGTGCAGGGGCTCCTGGGCAACGACTGCATCCAGGATCTTAAACTTGACATTTCGAATCACTGGAAAGGAGAAGGGGGAGCTGACCGCTGAGTGGTTCTGGTCCTAGTCAAGGGCGCACGGGCAGAGCAGCAGGGAGCCTCCTGCAGCACTGCAGCTATCTTGTAGATATGGTACAGAATCAGCCTGCAGACGCGCGTTCTAATAGCATATGCGGAGGTGTGAAGGGAAGCATATGTTCTCAGAGTTGGTTTCAGGCCACGTTCAGACAGCATAACGTGTCCCTAGAAGTTTATGTGTTTCTTTTCCAGATATTTAATTATTTTGGGATGTAGAATAAGTTCTAGGAATTGCACATTTGTCCCTACTAAGTCCAGTCCTGGTCTATAAACCACTCCAATCCCATCTCCCCGATACCCTTCCTGAAACACATTCCAGAAATGAGGAGCAAATGTCAATCTAGACGTGACTTCCATTTCTAAGATGTACCAAGCAGTAGCACCAGAATAGGGAAGGAGAAGGGAGGAAGCTGGCCCAGGACATGGGAAGGCCCTGTGGGCCCCAAGCTGCTTCTTCTGCTGGGTCCCAAAGATGAGCCCATCCCACCTCATACACCCAGATGCAAGGATCCTAGAGGCCTGGGGTGGCAAAGGCAGAGGCGCTGGTGGACTTACACTCATCACAGAGGGGCCCCTCCCTGGTTCCCCACTGGAAACCTTGAACGATGCTGTCCTTCACCGAGCCGAGAAGAGCCTTGTCCACCTGCACAAAACATGAGGGCCCCTTAGCAGTGACCCTGGCAACAGCCGAAGAGTTTAGAGGGAGAAGAAGGTAGGTACACCAGTAAAAGAATACTCTTCTTCACCAGAAGATACAAAATACTTTCGGGAAAAATAAGAACACTTTGTAGTTTCTTCCACTCAAGAGCTAAGAGAAGGCCACAGGGCTTCCATTAGTTCTTCTGTACCTCAGAGGGCAGGGTATCATCCACCAGGATGTTGGGGCCGGTGGCATCAGGGCCGAAAGCCCAGATGGAACGGGCAGCCAGCAGATCCCAATCGTACTTGGTCTGGAAGAACTCTCCCAGCTTCTTCCTGGGGGAGGAGGAGAAAATGGTCATGTCAGACAGCTCTGTGCTTGCCGGTTCCTGAGGCCACAGAGCCTGCTTTTCTGGAAGACAGTCGCCTCAGCCTACCTACACTGTGCCAGGACAGTGGAGACAAAATCAATTCCTAGAGGGAGGGATGTGTCGTGCTAGAGACTCATCAGGTAAGCTGTTCGGCCCTGGAATCAGAGCCACATTCTCACCTGTTCCACGTGATCTGGACCACCTCGTTCTCTATGTCCTCAGCGAGACCCTTCTCAAGAGGCTCAGCAATCATGGTGATCTTGTTCCTAGTCAGAAAGGAAATGGGTAATGAGGAGGGTCAGCAGGTTGACCCTCTAGTCAGAAAGGAAGTGGGTTCTGAGCAGGGTCAGAAGGGTTGTTCCTAAGAAAGGGTGACAAAGGAAAGAGCTAAGGCAGTGACATCAGTGAAAGCCACAGGAGCAGAGTAGAGCAAAAAGGGCTCATCTTCTTACATTTGAATCTATCACTCTTTAAAAAAGTAAAATTTGGGGCATTTTTTAAAAAAGCTTTAAACAGTGTTAGTTATTAAACGGTGAAACGGTAGAGTTGCTGCTAGGGAAAATTTTAAGATGGTCATGTTATACAGAGAGAAAAAGTGGCAATTACGAAACCACTGGGAGTAACTAAGGCAAAGAATTCCACAGCCTCATGTCCAAAGGCACAATGAGAGGGCTGGGGTAAAACTCAAGTACCCTAAGCACCCTCATCCCAAGACTTAGGGGCCTCTATCTGTGTGAGTCCCAGGGTCACTATGACCCCCAGCTTACTTCTTATTGGGAGTTTCAGCAAAGCACTTGAGGGAGGATGTTTCCACGACCGTCTCACAAAACGTGACAACGGGGTCAGCCACCTTAGAAACAAAATAAACTGTTAGGCAAGGTCTAACTGTTGGGAGGACAACCTTCTGCCAGAGGGGATTCCAAGGTTCCCCTGACACTACCTCTGCAAGAACCCGTCTTTTTTTTTTTTTGCGGTACGCGGGCCTCTCACTGTTGCGGCCTCTCCCGTTGCGGAGCACAGGCTCCGGACGCGCGGGCTCAGCGGCCATGGCTCACGGGCGCAGCCGCTCCGCGGCATGGGGGATCTTCCCGGACCGGGGCACGAACCCGTGTCCCCTGCCTCGGCAGGCGGACTCTCAACCACTGCGCCACCAGGGAAGCCCAGAGAACCCGTCTTGATCAGTGTTAGTGACAAGTACCGTAGCAGCCTGAGGCTAAACGTCTGCACCTAAACTAAGAAGCCTGGAAAACTTAGTGTAGTGCATGATTTATATTCCTGAGCCAAGAGTAAGTGGAGATCAGTTTAGGGCCTACATTATAGTCTCCCAAGGTATCTTCCAACAACCATATAGCCGTCCCACCAGCATTCACTGAACACCGTGGGTCTGTCAGAGCTCTGCCTCGACAGACTGACTGGCGAGCGCCTGTTCCATCCTCAGCCCATGACCTCGGGGCAGCACAGCTCCTCCCAGAAGCCCCCACACGGCCTACTCCCGGAAAAACGCAGCGTCTTCTACAGCACCAGCCCTGGGCTAAGAGGGGCACTTGAGGGCACTCACTCCCACGACGACCACCCATGGCCCTGGAGAAAATATGTCTGTCCACTGAGACCAAGGCTGTGCAACGGGCAGTTTAACTGAGGGGCTACATTAAGACCTCACCACAAGTCCAGAAGAGCCAGTCCCCACGCTCTCCTCGAAACCATCCACTCTGAGCCCTAATCACCACAGATGGCTTGGCTGTGCAACCATTTTCTTAACAAAAGATCAAGAATAACTTTGGCTTGGGAGGCTTGACTCTGAACGTTTGACACTGAGAATAATCCCCACAGAAGGAGGCAAACCGGATTTCCAATCCTTCCCACACAGGGAGCAACAGGTCATGCTTTTCCCACGCAGATCTCCTCCCCTGGACCACCCTTCTCCCCTTGGGCCTTCCTGGGGACTCAAGGGTTTGGCTGCTTGTAAAATCAGCCTGGAGCTGTGAGCCAAGCTCCTGGCCAAGCAGGCGCCAAAGAAGGGAGCGGCTGCTTTACCTTGATGTCTATCTCCGAGTACATCTTCCGCAAATCGTGCATCACACAGTCCAGGTAGAGCTCCCCAGTACCCAGGATCACGTGCTCACCAGATTCTTCCACCTGAAACACAAGGACCCTGGTGGTCACAGCCTGGACTCTCTTGTGGCAGCAATAGCAGACAGAGACAGCATCAAGGCTAGAACCCAGGAGGAGGTGCCCAAGCCCACTATCAGAAAAGCCACTGGTTGGTTCCAGCCTCTTCAGGAAGGATCAGTGGGGAGCAGTGACCTATGAGTCAGTCCTCAAGACACCCGGACCACTGAGCACAGTGCTACTGGGTGTGAGGTCACGGACTGAATTAACATCTTAGCCATTTAGGGAAAACCCTGCTCTGTCTGTGGATATAAGCTGACCCTGTAGCCCTGGCCAACTCCTCAGAAAGCTATGCTGGCAGGCTGTGTGTTTTCTGGAAAATCAATTCAAAGTGTACTTTCCAGGAATCACCTTTCCTATCTAAAGACGCTTGTGTAAGATGCACACACACGTGCATACAGGCCCATACACACAAACAGGGGTCTTGTACTGCCTTCAAATGACAATTAACAGACAGGGACCAGTTCCTGATGTAGGCTGCCGGAAGCAGCAGATCAGAACCACCCGATGGACAGGAAGCAGAGTGCGGCACAAGCACAGACCCCTCAGCCTGGGCACACAGGGCTCGGCAGAGACTGCTGCCTCGGGCCTACCTTGGTGGTGAGGGACGGATAGCTCTTGTTGACCTTGCGGAGGCCGTCCAGCATCTTGGGCAGCTCAGAGGGGTTGACTGGCTCCACAGCAATCTTGATAACAGATGTGGTGTTGAACTTCAAGGGCCGGAAAATCTGAGCCTGAGACCCAAAATGCAGAGCAGTGAGGACACCTGCCCTGAGCAGGCACAGACAGTGCAGAGGTCAGGGAGAAGCTGAGGACCCGCTGGGGAGCGGACTATCCCCCCCACCTGGAGCCAGGGCGCTGCTTGGAGGCAACCTGAAGGGCCATTTATTCCCACATATGTTGGCAGAACAAAAAGAGGAGGGAAAGAATAAAAGGATCCCTTCTAATTCCTAGCATTCAGTACAAGGAGAATCCAGCAGGGTCAGGTCTGGAAGGCTGAGCCCATGCTGAGGCCTGGCAGCAGGAAGCAGCAGTGACTCCGGGTTCATCCCCTGCGTGTTCTGCTGCTTGTTGCTCACGTGTGCTGCGGCTCCTTGTCACCCTCTAGCTTAAGCCAATCAGGTTGCCTCTTCCAAAACTCTACCTCCTCATTGCCTCGGGGTTCAGTTATGGTCGCGGTCTTCACAATTGGTTGATCGACACCTTCAATCAGAACCCAGTTGCCAGCAGGAACACGGTTCACTTCGATGTGGTACCTGGAGCAGCATCCAATAAGCAGCAATGGAACTTGGGCAGAGTATTCCAGAGTAGTTATTCATTCCATAAAAATTTACTGAGCACCTGCTCTGTGCCAGGCACTGAGCCAGGAGCAGGGTGAGCAAAACAGATACATTCTAGCAGGGGAGGGATGCAATAAACAATCAATCATATAGCCACACATATATGTGGTTACAAACTGATGCATGCCATGAAAGAAAAATGCAAGGTATAACATGAGGACAGAACAGGCAAATCTAATTCCAATTAGATGTTGGAAGTAAGCAAACCACTGCCCAAGGGATAGAATGTAAGGAGATGCCAAAAGCACCACGGAAGATACTGCAACTCTCCTAGCTCTTTAATTTTCTACTGCCTTCTAGAGAATGGGGTGAACTTGGAGGGAAAAGGGGCTGATGGCAAGGTGCAGCAGCCACCCTAGGAACAGGACAGCCTCGGTTCGGCTTTCTAGCTAAAACGCCAAACTGATGAACTGACGAGCAGCCCAGACACGCAAGCGAAGTTTAATTCTGCAGACTGGGATGCTACAAGGGATCCAGCAAGTCTTCATCTTAGTCAAAAAATAGTCAGTGGAGTTTGGGAAATAATTTCTTTGGAAGAAACATAAAGGTTATGATTTAAAGAACACAGAAGAGGAAGACAAGATTAAGATGAGTGAACATGGAAATCCTGCTACAAGAGTTTATACAAACCATCCAAAAGGCAAAGGCAGGGCTCTTGGCATTATCTCAACAGTAGCTGCCTTGTGACCCTAGCAACCTTGGATAGTAAGAACCAGAAGTCAACAGATCTGCTGAAGGAGTGTCCATCTTACCACCATCATAGGGGGGTAAGATAGGGCCAGGCAGCTACTGTGTTTCCAAGGAGGACCACCCCTTTCAGCTCGCTGGGGCAGTTCCAGTGCAGAGGCCCAGGCATGCCCCTAGGGGCCCTGGTTGGCAGTACCTGGCCACGGAGATCCAAAGGCGGCCCACGGTGCATATCTGGGAGTCTTCCTCATCCTCCAGGGTGTAGTTCTCTCCCAGTACCTTCACAGGCTGCCCAGCATGGATGGTGCCACTTAGCACCCGGCCAAAGGCATGAAACTGAACTCCATCATCTGTGCTGTACATCTTGGTAGTATGGCACATCAGGGGACCCTGGAGGTGGGGACAGGGTGTAGCCTCAACCACATAGACTCTCTGGGTAAGCACCACTGTCTCCACCTTCCTTGTTAGCAATGACGTGAGCTCCACGAGAAGGCAGCCCAGACCAAGAAGAAGATGTGGCAATCTCCTGGGACAATTCCAACCAAGGCCCACCCCTGCTTAGTTAATAGATGTCACAGGCATAGCAAAAAAAATCTTCCTTTTTCTTGGGGGGGATGAGGGCACTGGGAAAGAGAAGCAGGTTTAGGATGGTAGAATGGCACTTTTAACTTGCAAGATTATAAGACTAACTTGCCCCAAATTTCCTCCAAAGAAGTAACTCACAATTCTCAACTGGCTGTAACGTTTATGCCAAGAAACTAGATTGCCTAAGGAATGACTAGGAAAGGCTTTTTTAAAAGCCAGGACTGGGACTTTCCTGGCAGTCCAGTGGTTAAGACTCCGCACTTCCACTTCACGGGGCACGGGTACGATCCCTGGTCAGGGAACTAAGATCCCGTGTGCTGTGCGGCAATCAATCAATCAATCAATCAAAAATTAAAAGCCAGGACTGACAAGATCAGTTATCATTCGTTGAATCTTTACTACCTGTCAGGCACCATGCTAAACACAACCGTGACACTTGCTTAATATTACTTACTTCTCATAACTACCACATACAAATTATTATCATCTCTTTATAGACCAAGACCCTTAGACTCAGAAAGCCTAAACAATGTTCTCAAGATCACACCAGCATTAGTGGTAACATCGGGCTTTGAATTCAGGTCATTCTGACTACGCCCACTGGGAGGGCCATGTAAGGATGGAAAAGAAGGCATTACTCCTGTGACTGGAAAACAGTATTTCCCATACAGTAGGGGACGGAAATCAGAGAACCGGGGGGCCACGTTCCCTTACATCAGGGTCACAGTCGCTCATGGCCTCCCCAAGGTCGGAATCCACACCTCCAGTGTAGGTGTGCTCGATCTTGGGCTTGGCGCCCACCTTTGGAGAGGGGATATGCTGCACACACATGTCCACAAAGCCTATGGAGGGAGAAGAGAAAGCCATTACTATACACTCTCATGGGGGAAGGGAGTGGGGAGTTCTGATCCACTCATGATGGTCAGAAAACTAACAGTGAGGGGACTGCTTTTCAGCTCTAAAAGCTATGGTCCTATGACTCTAGGCAGAAGTGATACCCTGTTTCCTGGGCATATGCTGCTAAGAGATTTGGAATCACACTGATGCCAGGGAAGAGCAAGAAGCAGGTCTAAGTGGTTCCTTGGAACTCAGGTGACAAAAACTTCAGCCAATAAGCCATACAAGAGAGAACCTGCATTGGCACCTTGGGGTGCCTAGCATGTCTGCTTTTAGTTGGGGTCTCCTATGTCAGAATGATGACCAGCCCAGAATGAACCATTAAAATTATGCGCTTTAGGGATTCAGATACCTAATTCCTACCAGACTCGGAATCAAGAGGTTGCTGAGAGGGCCCTTAGCCATCACCTTTCCCACCTCCCTTATTTTACAGATGAGAAATTAGAGTGACAAAAGGATTGAGTGGCTGGCCCGGGATCACCCCATGGGACAGGGCCAGAGTAGGATTAAGACCCAGGTCTTTTCCCAACCAGTCTGGGGCTTGTTTTACTACAGCATCTGCCTTCTGCGTGACTAAAATATGAGAAAGAGAAGCTTGGGGGAAAGAGAGATTGGAGTCTATAACCCATCTCCCAAGTCCCAGCCTGGGGCTTTTCCCACTATTTTACCACACCCACGAGTCCACCTTCCTGACTGCCCTCTGGCAAAAATACCAGAACCTCAGAATCTGCTTCCCCATCCCCTTTACTTGCATGTTCCTCCTGGTAGGGAAATCTAATTGCTTTTGTTTTCCCAAGATAGAATTCTTGGTACCATCCTCTAAGCAAAGCAGCGAGGAAGAAAGCCAGGTGCCCTGCATCCTGACCTGCAGTTTACTTAAAAGAGGCTCAGATCTCCAAACACCACTGTGGGGTAAGGAAAAGGTCCCCATGATACATGTGGAGGAAATGGTGATGACGACGAGCTCCTTACCTGTGAACTCGCCAAAGAATTTTTTGCAGACCAGCCTGAGCAGGGGGCGGATGTTCAGCTTCAGCTCCTCCTTGGTCAGGTGGATGCCAAGCTCATCCAGGGTCCTCGGGAGGCTGGTGTCCACATCACCCACGACCTGTGACAGAAACAGACACCATGTTAGCTCGAATGATAGCCCCAGTGTGGTGTTACAGAGGACAAGGGGGGCCAAAGGGCAGAAGGAAGGGTCACTGCACTGGGTTCTCTTCTACAGGGAGAGCTCTTGGCAAGGATATCAATTTGGTTTCAGGGAAATCTTTGGTACTTACACTTCAAACCAACAGTGGGTGTAGCAAGCTCAGTTAAATGCCCACACCAGCCAATAAACCTGGCCCTCTCAAACGGACTGTCAGTGCTGCCCCCTGGTGTCCAAAAAGCAGTATCTCACCTCACTCAGGAAATCCCTTACCCTTCCTTCCCTATTTAGAGATTTCTCAGATTTAGAGGATCACTGCACTGGAAGGAACCAAAAAAGGTCACCTAGCAGTCCATCGGCTGTCGGGATGGGGCCAAGCTAAACCATCCTCAGCAGACTCAAGGACTCTACGGAGACGGACTCTATAAATTTCTTCTTTAATTCATTCTGGTCTCACACAAGACACCAAGTATTTTCCAGCACTAATAAATTTTAATCGTGGTACTTTGTCTTGTTGCTATGTTTTACTATTTTGTCAGTGGAATGGCCACACACATTTTGTGTATGTGTGTGTGTTCACTGTGCACAGTGCTTATTAAACACTTGCATAAACACATAACATTCATAAAGTATAACTGTCTTGGGAGAAAGGTATGTATGAAAATTCCT
The DNA here is from genome assembly GCF_005190385.1 of Monodon monoceros. Taxonomy (NCBI): domain Eukaryota; kingdom Metazoa; phylum Chordata; class Mammalia; order Artiodactyla; family Monodontidae; genus Monodon; species Monodon monoceros. The sequence goes on from NW_021703786.1 coordinate 20,000,007, forward strand.
GTATAACATTATTACCCTTTTAGATAGCACAAATTCATACAAATGCAATGTTATATTCTTTTCTTTGGAGCATCCCACATGTTTGTTTGTTTGTTTATTTATTAATTTTCATTGGCGTATAGCTGCTTGGAGCATCCCACATGTTTAACTACATCATTACCACTGTCTGATGCACCCTTTTCAATCTGACAAACATCACATACATACGTGCCCAGAATAGTCATTAGAATCAAGCTCATACAGCCATTCATTTAATGGCTACAAAATACTTCATTTTATGGGGTGTACCATAATTCATTTAATCAGATTCTCACCAATGAACAAGTATTTCCAGTTTTTTCCCCTTTTCCTGCTGGTATAAATAACATATATATATATATATTTAAATATATTTTTATATGTGTATAAAAGTAAAAACTAGAGGACGTTCATGTGAAACAATTATATCTAAGTTAAATACCCATCACTGAAACTATAATTTCTCAAGTGTCACATTCTTTCGAATAGTCAAAATCTTTGTACATTTCTCCAGGCTGTGCCTTTTCTTTTCTATCTTCCCCCTTTACTCTGATCTCAACAGCACTTAGAGGACTGTAGTGTTCTAGATCCAGAAGACTGGTGACCAACCTTCCTCATACTGAGTTAATACAAAACTGATCAGGTTCAGGGGCAGGGCGAAGACCAAGCTCACCAGCTCTTCCACCTTGCGCTTAGAAGGGCAGACCTGAGCCAGGGGCCTGACACACTCACCTGAGCGAGGATCTTATAGAGGGGCTCCAAGATAAACTCCACGAAGCTCCTCTGGGAGCTGCTGGTTGGGGCCTTTTTGGTGAACTTTCGCCTGAAGAGATCAAGAGTTATGGGAGACCCAGGAGGGAGAAGGCAGTGTCACCAACCCCAAGGGTGTATTTCCTAACTTCTGAATCTGGGCAAGGCCAAGCCTTGAGGGGAAGGAATGTGTGAGATCATACAATCTCCAAACAGAGACTCCTGAGAGGGCATAGGTTATGACGCTCATAAATGCCTGGGCTGAGCTGTGGAGACTTCAAGGGAAATGGCCTCTCACCGTGTTAGAGCTCATGAAGTCAGCTCACTTAGAGGAGAAAAGATGGTAGTTCACGTCTAATAAAAAAGTAGGTTTTAATCTTAGGAACTCTTTCTCTGTCTGTCTGCACTTACTGGGAAAATGGATCACGCCTCTAGAGAGTCACTTCCTGCACTCTACTTACGTCTTGGGGTTGAAGTAGATGTCACCCCAGAGTCTTTTAGCAAATTCCTGGTAGTTAATGTCACCTATAAGAGAAGCCGTACAATTATAGTCTACCTAGCAAAGTACTGTTTAAAATTGTTTCATGTGCCACAAGTGGTTTCTAGCTGAGGAATTCTTGCACCTTCCCCTCCAAGGTCCAGACATTTGCTTCTACCCAGGCAGGCAGACAAGGATACTGAGGCACAAGGGACACGACTGGTCCAAAGTCAACAAGGCGATGCTGGAGCCAAAATGAGCACTCAGGTAGCTCCATCTCCAGCAAGCCTGTGCCTGAGCTATGGACAAGGATACAGTTTATACCCTTTCCTTTGATGCAACAGGCTCAACTGCCTACATGCTATCCTCTGTGTGCACCTGTTACCGCCCCTTCCTGCAGCGGATCTTAGTAGTTCCTTCATTCCTTCCTGACCCACAGAAGCTCTACTCCGCTGCCAGTGTGGGCAACCTCCCAGCTGCAGCACCACGCTGGGGCTCCGACTAGCCCTCAGCCTCTAGAAGGCACACACCCAGCCCTCTGGAGAGAAAACACCAAAGCTAACCGTGGTGTCATCTTTTACCAATTGATATTTTTAGCTTGACTGCAACTGCTGATCCTCATCAGACTGAAGTAAGCAATCGTGGCTTTTAAAATTCAAGATCTTCTGAGTCCAGAGCTCCTCTAACATTCAGTTAGATCCCTGATATCACCAGCTGTCTCATGGATGTTTCTAACCCAGATGTCAGACTGCAATCTCTTTCTTGAGAAGCCATAGAGGAAATTCATCACCTTTTCCCTAAAGCCACGTTCTCTCAGACTTTTCGCTCCCTTTCAGTGAGGCCATCATCGGCACTACAACCAAGCTCAAAATCTCTGTTGCCCACTTGGTTAATTACCACGTTTCCCCTTCTTTCCCACGTTATTAGTTACTTTAACCCTCTCTCCTCTGTGAACCGCTGTTTCTTTTCCACACCTCTATTACTGCACTTAACGTACACTGTATTATAATCCCTGGAGTGAGCTGCCCGAGCACTCACAAGAACCAGGCCTAGTGCGTAACAGACGTTTAATACATGCTTACTCAAAGAATGAGTGAACACCTCTCCAATCCCCCTGCCCCCTTTCAACCTCAAAGATAACATCCAGCCAATAATCGCAATCCCGTATCTGCATATTGGCGAAAATGTCTAAATAAGTGTCCCTTCCCTCATCCTTTCCTCTCTGGCCTATCTTCCATCAGCTTTGCACATATCACCCCACCCCAATCTTTACTAGTTCCTAACTGCCTACAGGATAAAGTCTAAATTCCTTAACCTCGCATTCCAACCCTCCCCAATGTGGTCCCAACCCAGCCTCCCAGTAGTTTTACTTGAACTCTTCTCCTTGATGGAACAGTCCACTATTCCTGAACAGCCGCCCGTGGGCCAACACCACCTGCCTCCATGCCTCCCCTCCCAGCCCAGCGAGTCTGGACATCCTGGCTCCCCACTCTCCACCGTCAAAGCCCCATCTCCTTCACGCAGCCTCCCCTGGGCCTTTGGAGCTCTACCTGCCTACGGCAGCCACCAGGCACTAAGCCTACACCACCTTACACTGTCATTCATCACTGTGGGATTCTGTCTACCCACTGGATGAAGTTCCCAGGAGTCAGAGATTATTCATCATACCCTGTGTTCCTAGTAAGAAGACATGGTATCAATTTTGGCAGGATGATGTGATAAAAAAAGCACCGAAGTGGATTCTAGTCCCAACCCCATCAGTAAGTTCTGTGTCCCTGGGCACAGTTTTCCCACATGTAAAACAATGGGGAATGACTCAGTGATCTCTGATTCCTTCCAGTGCTGACTTTCTAGAAGTCCATACGTGGCTTTTCATAATGATGCTGGGGCTCACAGCTGGCTTCTTCGGAAACTAACAGTGGGTTCCAAGGGTGAGTAATAATCTCTCCTGAGGCTCAGAGCCATTTTCAGTCAGAAGCTGAACCGTCAATACATTATAATTATAGAAACAGTCTTGGATTTTGCTTCATATGTTGATACAAAGAACATTCAGAAACATAACCTGGAACTTTGTTCAGGTGAATTTCATTTACTGTCTGTCCATCTATACATTTTTTAAAAAAGAGCCATTTGGAAACAACCAAAATATATGTCTAATGATGAGAAAGCGAATAAGTTATAGTATATCTATACAGCGGACCAATAGGCAGTTACATAAAATCATTTTTTTTTTGCGGTATGCGGGCCTCTCACTGTTGTGGCCTCTCCCGTTGCGGAGCACAGGCTCTGGACGTGCAGGCTCAGCGGCCATGGCTCACGGGCCCAGCCGCTCCGCGGCATGCGGAATCTTCCCGGGCCGGGGCACGAACCCGTGTCCCCTGCATCGGCAGGCGGACTCTCAACCACTGCGCCACCAGGGAAGCCCCACAAAATCATTTTTATCAATAAATTTTAATAGGCAAATTATTGTGATCTAATGCTAAGTGAATATTTACCTTATGCTATTATACTATATGTATATATATAAAATATGATCTCTTTTATGTAAAACACTGAACTGAGAAAGAAGGAACTATCTCAGAATGTTTGCAGTGGTTATGGTAATGAGGTTATGGGTGAATTTTGTTTCCTTCACATTTTACTGTATTTTCCACTTTTCTAAATAAGGATGCAGTAAATATGTACGTATTTTAAAAAAGACCAAGTTTCAATTGGTCCATTATGTTCACCAGAGCAAACGTTTCCACGTTTTAGAGTAGGCAGGACCAGTGGCTGGAGAGAGCACTGGTGCCCCAGCACCGGTGCTGACTAGCCGCGAGGCCTCTCACTGAGCCTGTCTCCTCAGCTCCAAAAATGGGGGTGACAAAGACCTCTGTGAGGAAGTACAGACACACAGGCTGCAGACTGACACCCAGGACATGGTTCCTACTAGATCTGAGGGAACTGGGGAGGCACAGAGGTGGAGCGCACGGGAACCTCTTGAGAGTTGGGGAGCTGGTCCCAGGGTTCTGGTGTTGTGGCTCCAGGGGCCTATAAAATCATTCCACTGGACTGCAAATCCAACTGGAGTTCTCAAGTGGGCCTACAAAACTTCTGCCTGGATACAGTTGGAAAGACAGCTAGAAGCACAACCGGTGAGAGAAATTCCATCTCTGAGAAAGAGGCCTGAATGGCTTTGGGGCCATGCATAATTCCTTCTTGACAAAATCTGTTTCACTCTAGGAGAGATTCTTATTCCTAACTTGAGCTCCCTCTTCACCCATTTCTTCCCAGGCACCTTTATCCTTCATTTATTGTTTGGAAAGCAGTTAGCCTGAGGAAGGAGCCTAGGTGCCAAAAAGAGGCCCAGATGTGAAGACAACACTTGATAAAATGCCTCCCTCCGACAGGGAACTCTGGCATGAAGCCCATTTCTAAGCCATTCAGCAGGAAAGGCACACATGACTCTGGGGAAGCTGGAGAGACAGACTGCCAGTCAGAGCTTACCAAAGGTGTCAGCGTAGATCTTGGCAAAGGAGCCCAGTGTGAAGCAGATGCTGTACTGGGAGCTGGAGAAGCAGACGTTGCCCAGGAGCGGGGAAAGGATTAGGTTCTCGTCAGTGGAATACATGCTGAAACAGAGACAGCCGTGAGTGCAGGGCCAGCTGGGCAGCAATGCCGGCGCGATGCCAAGGGTGAAGGGCGCAGGGACTCAGTATCACAGCTTCTTTCCAGCCCTCACCCTCAGAAGGGGCTTGCGTAATACACTCAGCTTTGCCAACAGCCTGGTCCAAGAAAGTGACATGATGGAGCTGTACCCTAACCCCCAGTAACAAAGTGATTTCCCAGAGCTGGAAACATTCTGCGTGATCTTTAAGAAGTTAACTGCGCTGGGCAAGGGGAAACTTGGAGGACAGAGACAAAGACCTTGGAACACAGGAAACTAATCTAATGTGATAAGATTAGAGAAATCCAACGTTTTAGAGAAATCTCAATTTCACAAACAGAAACACCAGTGTAAGTAAATGAATGAATGAATGAATGAATGGAGAAAAAGCAACTTTGCCCCTGCTCCCACTGCCCTACTCTTTATTGCCTTGTTTGGCTTTGCTTTACAAATTCACGTTAAAACGTTCGGTCTTAAAAGCCATGCAGAAGCCACAGCACCCCAAGTTCACTAGCATTTATAACAAAACCAGCTGTACACAGGGATCAAATCCACAACCCTAGCCTTTCTGACACCCTGCTTTACGGAATTTCTTTTCTTTTTAAAAAATATTTATTTATTTGGCTGCATCAGGTCTTAGTTGCAGTGTGCAGAATCTTTTTAGCTGCAGCATGAGAACTCTTAGTTGCGGCATGTGGGATCTAGTTCCCTGACCAGGGATCGAACCCGGGCCCCCTGTGTTGGAAGCGCAGAGTCTCAGCCACTGGACCACCAGGGAAGTCCCTGGAATTTCTTAATTTAGAAATAAAAGTACTGGCTTATAAAGAGTACTCCCCTACCATACTCCCAAGTTACGGTCCCCAGAGGCAATTGCTTTCAACTCTTTTAAAGGTGCTTCTAGAGCATTCACCTCGATATTTCTAAATAATATGTTCATGTTACTATTTCTTTTTATTTCTTTTCTTTTTTTTTTTTTTTTGGCTGCATTGGGTCTTCATTGCTGTGCGCGGGCTTTCTCTAGTTGCGGCGAGTGGGGGCTGCTCTTCGTTGCGGAACACAGGCTCTATCTAGGTGGCGGGCTTCAGTAATTGTGGCACGTGGGCTTAGTAGTTGTGGCTTGCAGGCTCTAGAGCGCAGGCTCAGTAGTTGTGGCGCACGGGCTTAGTTGCTCCGCGGCATGTGGGATCTTCGCGGACCAGGGCTTGAACCCGCATCCCCTGCATTGGCAGGTGGATTCTTAACCACTGAGCCACCAGGGAAGCCCCATGTTGCTATTTCTTGTTTGGTGGTTGAGATGTGACTTCTTGACTTCCTATTCTGGTAGATCAGGATTTAGCCCTGTCCAAGCCGTCCCCCCTTTAGAGAAGTTTATCATTTCATCTTTTGGACTCCGGTCATTATACGGGCTCCAGTCATTCTCAGCCCTTCCAGTGACAGGGAGAAGATACCCCTGTTGAGAACCAGCATTACAAACTGGGGGGTGGCAGGGGTGGGGTGTCTGAAGGTGAACCTGTCCCCAGCCACGAGAGTACTGTCCCTGATCTTCAGCTGGAGAGGAATTCTCTCAGGAGGACAGCCTCCTCCCAGGTCCTTCAACGGGCCTCAAAAAGTCATCCAGTACATCCTTCAGCCTACAGATAAAACTGTCTTTATGAATATATTTAGGGAGTTCCCTGGCGGTTCAGTGGTTAGGACTCCACACTTCCACTGCTAGGGGCCCGGACTGGATCCCTGGTGGGGGAACTAAGATCCCACAGGCTGTGCGGTGTGGCCAAAAAAAACTATATTTAAGCTATTCTTCAAAGCCACCTTGGTACTGTATTCTAAGGTCGCCCAACCATCACTCATAAACCCCAAATCCATCTTGTTGAGAAGCAGCTTCAACAAGAAATAAAGGCCAACAGTTCCTTCTCTTACTGAGTCTGTACCAGTAAGACAATAGCAGCTAACATTACTCACCAATCAGCCACTGTCTGCTGAGCACTGTGCTAAGTGTGTTACATTGGCTGTCTTTAATTTCTTGTAACATCTCATTGGGCAAATATTACTATTCCCTTCTTACAGAAGCAGAAACTGAGGCTCTATGAGCTTAAGGACTCTGCCCAACTTTACACGGTTGGTTCTGTGAAGACGAGACTGATTCTAGAGCTCAGGGTACTGACTGCAGTACTAAATTGAGGATGTGTGGCGAGCTGCATATCTGGTTAAGGAGCAGAGTTAACGAGGCCAAGGCGGCGGAGTCAATCCCTGCAGAGCCAAAGAATGCGCCTCTAGCTGTGTCCAACAAGCTTGTCAATGCATGCCAAGGAATCAGAGTTGCCCCCAGAGGTGTTCAAGGTTAAGATTTATATAAACCAGAGCGCCGAGGACAGGAGGTCCACTCCCAGGGTTCCTCTACCTTATTAATCCGTTGACCTCATCTACAATGTGACGCAGCTTGTAATAAGCATCAGTGGGGGGCAGCTTCAGCTCTAGGATCAGCCGGTCAATCTTGTTGATGCACACGGTGACTGCCAGCCTCTCCTGCACGGCGTGCTTGATCAGCCGCTCTGTGTTCAGCATCACCTGAGAGATACAAGGCTCAGAAGGTGGTGATGAGAGCAAAGAGGGCAGAACAGTCCAGAGCAGAGCCAGAAAAGGTGCTACTTAAAAATATGAAGAATGTGGAAAAGAGGAAATAGATTGTTGGGGGGAAGCAGAGGGTATCTTGCCCAATGGCAGATTCAGGAATTTTAAGAGGTGACCTTGCAGGATTGAGAAATGAATAAATACACTGATGATGTTGGGAGCCAGGTTTCTCAGTGCCAGAGAAGGAACCAAGGAAGGCTTGGGAAGAAGCTGTGGTGCTGAAATAGAATTGTGGGTATTAGGATAAATTGATTTTTTTCTTCTCTTCTACTGTGCTAATAGTTTTTAATATGTATGTGTAGAAACAGTTACAGATACGTATGGGTGTATATTATCTGTGTTCAGTGGAAAGTCCTAGAAGCAATGTGTCCCAGTAGCAATGAACATACTCTGATCTTTGTTTCTAAGTATCTGTCCTCACTATAAGGAGCCAAAGCTCTATGGAGAAATGGCTGATTCCAGGATTGGGGCAGGGAAAGTACAAGATGAGTCTAGGACATCTTTTTGTGCCTGAAAAAAGACAGGGCATGTCAAAAGGATAAAGGAGCCAGCCTGAAGGAGTTCTCACTAGCCAAATCTGGGATAACTAGAGTATCAAAAGATATAAAGATACTAGTGGATTATAAGCCACCGAGTAAAATAAAAATCCGTGTATCCATACGGATAATAAATAAGCAAATGGAGAAGGGAAATCTCTTCCTTACAACAGAATTCCAACCAATAAATATAGAAGAAATAGTAAGAGTTAGAAAATCACCATTTGCAACTATTACATCAATAAGCTAGGAATGACCAATGGATGATAAAACTGGTAAAGTCTGATAAGGAATAACATGTATACATAGACTCAAGGTATCGCCCCACAGATCAGTTATTACAAAGGCGGAAAACAGTAACTTTACATTGGAGAAGCCTGGTACACCCACCTTAACCAAGTGATCAAAGTTAACATCACCAATAATGGGATAAGGTTACATCATGGGCCTTCTGATGTGATGGACTAATAAGAACACAGCTGTGCTGATACAGTATTCCTGCCCCAAATAACCTGAACCTAATCATGAGGAAACATCAGACAAACCCTGACTGAGAGACAGTCTACAAAATAAATGGCCTATACACTTCAAAAATGCCAATGTCATAAAAGACCAAGAAAGGTAAAAGAAGAATTCCAATTAAAAGAGACATGAAAACTAAATGTCATGCATCATCCTGGATTAGGAAAAAAAATTCTATAAAGGACGTTATTGGGACAATTAGTGAGACTGACTAAGGTCTACAGAAAAAGATCTGTACAACAATATTGTATCAACGTTGAATTCCCAGATTCTGGTAAGTGTATTATGATTATGTAAGTGAATGTCCTTGTTCTTAGGAAATACATTCTGAAATATTTTATTTTCAAATGGTTCAAGGGGAAAACACATACGTGTGAGTGCATATGTACATGTACAGACACAGAATTACAAATGAGGGTGTTCTCTGTACTACTGCAACTTTTCAGTAAGTTTGAAATTACTCCAAGATGAAGTCAGTTTTTAAAAAGGTAACCCTGGCTCCCTGTGCTGGCTATCTCACCGATGACAACATGAATGAGGTTGGCCAAATTACCTAATCTTTGGGCCTTTTAACTCCAATCTCTCTTTACCTTAGACAAATTCATTAACATTTAAAACTCTCCTCCCTCCCTTTTATTTACCTTTGTCATTTTTGTGTTTCTGAATGACAATGGGTCCTATCATTGTGAGCTTCACTGGGCAGGGAGTGAGGGACTCACTGAGAACTAATTTTGACTTTCATTTGTTGCCCTAATTTTAGAGCAAAGGTGAGCCTTAATCCCACAGACTCTCACGTTCTCTAATTCCCAGCTCACTCAGAGCTCTGGCCATTGTGTGCAGCAAACATGACAGGGAAGAGGGGTCCTGAGAGAACTGACGCAGACTTACGCCCTCAGCAGCATCGATGAAAAGGACCACTCCATCTGAGATGCGCAAGCCAGCTGTGACCTCGTCAGAAAAATTCACGTGTCCTGAAAAGCAAATACCAAGTAAGTCGCCACTTGTGTGGTGGCAGGATGAGGCACGATTAACTTGTACGTGGTCTGTGGGGCACTGCAAAGCATGTGAACCCACAAATACCGCCTTCTCTTCTCCCCACAGCTCCCTGCAGTGTGCCAAGTTCTACGTTAGTCACATCCTTGGATTACGCTTTTATACAGGAGGCCCCCAAACATAAAGCAAGCATTTTATCAAGGAGGGCACAACACATTCAACTCGCAGACTAAACCAGTCTAATCAGCTGTGAACAGGGTTCTGCGGGACAGAAGACAATTTGGAAGCAGGAAAGAGGGCAAAGGAGGGCCTGGAGCACGTGAGCCAGTTCCTGGCAAGGTGGTGCTGGTGGGTGCGGGTAGGGGTCAGGGGCTGAGAGGTACAAGGGCATCGGGCATCTGATGGGGCAAAGAAGGCCAATCTGTCAAAACCCAAATTTTCCTATTTAAAAAAAGGGAAGCCTGAGTTGGTCCTTCCCAAAGAGAAAGTCAGCCACAGGGTGAGGTATGCTGCTTCTATGGTAACCTGCATGTCCCCCAGCCATCGGTGCGTGCTCCCATAGTCTCCTTCAAAAGACTGAGACTGCCTGAGGCCGGGACCATGTCTAACTCAGCTTTGTTGCCCCAATGTCTAGCACGGGCTGACACAGGCTGAAATGAGTAAGTGAATAAGATTCCCCCAAATTTAAATCTTCTAGAGCAGAGTCAAGAGAGGAACAAAATAGAAGGCCTGGAGCACACTGCTGGCTAATTAACTAGTTAGAAGCAAAGGAGACAGTGAAAAAAGAAAATTATCTCAATGAAGGCAAGGGAATGTAAAAACAAAGACATAATGCTCTGCTCTGTTCTGGAAGCAAAAGAAACAAACAGGACAGGGTTCTGATGGTAAAAAGTCAAGGAATGTCCTACCTGGAGTGTCCATGATATTGAAGAGGTAGGATTTTCCTTTGGTATCTGGCAAGACTACTGTCACAGGAGTACTCTTGATGCCAACACCCCTCTGAAAGTCGCAGAGAGAAAGAGGGCGAGAGTGATCAAAGCTTCTTCCTATGCAGGAGGGATTCATTCTGCTCTTGGATCTTTCCAGTTGCTAGTAAATTACACTGATGTCTCTCCTTGTAATGGGTATGATTTTTACCTAGGTCTCTAACCAGAATGACCTTAAAGATGAACAATCTTCCTGTTAAAAAGCACTGGGGCGGCGGGGGCGCGGGATGGGGAGTTGGTTCAAATACAAAAAAGTAAAAATAAAAAAATGAACAAGCTAGCAAAGCAGTATTAAACCTTAATAGAGAATCCAGAGTCCTCAAATCTTATCCTCCTCATACACTGTAAACAAAAATAATTTAGCACAGTACAAGTAAAAAGAAACAATCTGCAGCACTTTAGGTTTTCTTAAAAATATATTATAAAAGCTGTAACAGAAAATAAGTATTAAAACAACTCCAGTCCAACATATACATAAAAAAACAATAGTTAGTATCTGTTGAGTGCTTAACATATGCCAGCACCATTCAAGGTTCCTTTGGTTAATCACAGTACTTACACTCTTGTGCTTTCCATGTGGTCATTTAAGAGAGACAGAAATAAAGAAGAGGGGGAAACAAGGGATTAGAGGGGAGGACAAAGATCCAGATGGAAAGGAAGGCCAACCAGTAGGAATGGGAAAGACAAAAATGTATGCTCACTCCTTTATACAGAAGACAAGCACAAAGACAGATGAACCCATTCTCCAGGAGAAGCTACTCCCAGAAAGATCAACGTATGGATGGAGTCATGTTACAGATTTTAAGGACGATGTCATTTTAAAAATCATGTTTAGCTTCTGCAGAACTTACAGCATAAATGTACACATGACCTCTTAGCATTTGCCCTACTTGGCTAAATTAAATCCAGCCCAGGATAGGAGGGTCCCCCCTTTCACCCTACAGTTTGCCTACCCAGCTCTCCTTCAAGTTATAGATCATAGGATGACCGAGAGAAGCAGGGAGATAAAGAGATGAGGGGTGGGAGTGAGGGTGGGGAGGTGTGTGGTATGGACCAAAATGTTACCGTAAAGCTCTTCTACATTCCGTACAAAACTACTACTGCTGGGCCTGCTGTGGACAACAATCAGACTTCCAAAGGCACACTTACCTCTTGCTCTGTGAAGAGGATGTCAGTGTAGCACAGCTTAAAAAAAAAAAAAAAAAAAGAACTGTAATTACCTCCTGAATTCAGACTCCTCTCCCACACAAACCATCAATCACTTTCCCTCACCATCTCCCAGCTCAAGGGTCTCTGCCTCAGGAGGAGAATAGATGGAAGAAAACAGGGTACCCCTACAGAAATTTCAGACAATGAGACCAGCACCCTCCCAGATGGAAAATGCTCCTGGGTGTGTGGTTTTTTGGGGAGTGGAGGAAGTCGCTAAAGACCAGGTATGACTGAAGAGCTAAATTATATCAAATGCACTGAATTTTTCACGGTGGTACAGGGAGACACATCCGGCCTTCATGGGACCCTGAACGTCAAAACAGTCAATCTGGCCAAGATTGAACATTTATTGCACTGAGACTTGCAGCCCCACTTGGCCTCATTCACAGGTGCTTAAATTTATCATGAAAACAAGGTCCAATTGTATTATATTTATAGAGAGGCTATTAATACTATGACAGGAAAGAATAGGCTATCGAAGTCAGGATATATCAGAACAGAGGAGGGATCCCAAGCACAGAACAGATCATCCAAAAATACTGCACACTAGTATTTTTATGTTTCTGAGAAAATTGAAATTATTTTATTAAGGTCTATTAATAGAAATTACAATTATAAAACAGCACATTATATGCATCATTATTTACAGTGAGAGTGGGAAGGTGGAAGAAAGGGGAAGGAGAGAGACACCCATCCCTGTATATTCTGAATGGTTCATCCTAAACCTTCAACAGAATTTCTACTCACATCTTGGTCGTAGCGCTTTCTGATTTCCGGGTGAGTCTGCTCTATTAAACAATCTACAAAACATGTCTGAAAGGGAAGAGAAAGTTAAGTTCTGCAAACCGCAGAGAAAAATCTACTCTACCCTTCTCCCAGTTCCCATTACACCACATAATTTAGGGATAAAGAGAGGAAGAAGAGAGCAGGGAGGATTACGGGACAGCAAAGAATTAACAATGAAGCCACAGGATTATTTTCAAATGAAAGATGAAATCTTTCTTAGACAACCATCCCCCAGGAAATGAAAACTTATAAAATCAGAGTAAGGCTCAATTTCCCCTCTTCTGTCCAGATGTAGACACAAGGCTCAGGCATGCAAGTGGTTTAGCTTTCCATCTGCTGCTCAGGAAAAGCTAGAGTTTCACAGCTCAGTTTCACAATAGGCATGGAGGCCCCCCAGAGTGAGGAGGTCCAGCCTTATGGCCTCAGACCCCAACGTGTGACTCTGAGGCTGAAAAAATGAGCAGAAACGAAGAGCAACCCTGTTCCAAGTAGCTGAAAGCTCTCTCACCTTGCCATGGTGGAGATGACCACAAAGGGTCACATTTCTGATCAGCTCCGAGTTATCCATCAGATCTGCCAAGAAACTGAAAGGAGAAAGGAAAAGAGCAAAAGGGACTTCGCCAAAAGTTTTCAAATGGGGGGGTGGTACAAGGTGTTTTAGGTATTTTCGGCCAGGAACAACTTTCAGACCAACTGGAGAATGCTCAGAGGCAGAAGTGGGTTTCTACCTCTACACAGTTCTGTCTTTGGGAACGGAACGGACTTATTCATGAGGAGACACGACCTGTGAAATGTCATGGAGATTTCAACAGTAAAATAATGAAATTTGAAAAGCAAGCAAGAAGAAAAAACCAAATACCAGCACACACATACATGAGTACTGTTCAGTTCAAAACATTCAGGCTAGATGTTATACATTTATACCACTGATGCCAAGGGGACTTCAAATCACTTTGGGAGCTTTGCTTCTGAAACTGCCGTCACAGCTGGTTAACAAGGCTTTCAAGAAAACCTCATCTCAAAGAAAAAAAAAAAAAAAAAAGAAAAGCTCATCTCATTAATGATGAGCAGAGGAGTTCCATCCTGATCAAAACCAACCCTGCCTTTCTTGCTTATCATCCGCATTGCTTATGGTAAGCAGCCTTCAGATGACTTCTGGCTCTGAAAATCAAGCCTGCTTTCAAAGACTGGAGATTTTTTTTAAAAATCACCACTGAGAACACAGAAGAATGTGATGCAAGTTCTGAAGAAAACTGAAAGGTTGTTTCAAAAATGTGTGAATGGGGCTTCCCTGGTGGTGCAGTGGTTGAGAGTCCACCTGCCGAGACAGGGGACACGGGTTCGTGCCCCGGTCCAGGAAGATCCCACATGCCGCAGACCGGCTAGGCCCGTGAGCCATGGCCGCTGAGCCTGCGCGTCCGGAGCCAACGGGAGAGGCCACAACAGTGAGAGGCCTGCGTACCGGGGGAAAAAAAAAAAAAAAAGTGTGAATGGGGGACTTCCTGGTGGCACAGTGGTTAAGACTCCGCACTCCCAAGGGGCCCGGGTTCGATCCCTGCTCAGGGAGCTAGATCCCACATGAAAGTCACATGCCGCAACTAAGGAGCCCACCTGCCGCAACTAAGGAGCCCATGAGCTGCAACTAAGACCCAGTGCAACCAAATAAATAAATATTAAAAAAGAAAAAAAAAAGTGTGAATGATGGCAGGTGAGCTGACCATTTCAGAAGGGACCTTACTCCTTCGGACATACAAGATGTCAACATGTTTTTAAAAAAAAGTTTCATTATCTAATAACGGGCCACAAGCTCCTCAATATATAAGAGCCTTATAAGTGCATTTCATCAATGAAAATATTTTCAAAAACAGTTTGCAGTTTGAGGAGTCTAAATTATTCTACACATATCTACCTACCTGTGCCTCCTTTTCAAAATAAAGAGTTGTTATGTTCCCAAAACACTTAGCAACCATACCGTGTCAAAACAGGCTCTGGTGGCCCCAACACTGACAATTATAATACCCAGTTCTGTCTCAAAGGCTGGCTTCTAATACCAAACTAAAGGTTTGGAAGAAGAGAAAATGGCTGAGATCCGGATGAGAGCCAAGAAGAAAGTTAAGATTGAGCCTAAATATCTCAGCAACGATATAAGCTGAAGGAAAATTTTGGCAAATTGTAGGAAGAGATTTTTGCTTTCACAATAACTCACTGGCGCGGCACCATGGATGGACCTAAAGATTATTATCCTAAGTGAAGTAAGCCAGACAGAGAAAGACAAATACCATACGATATCACTTATATGTGGAATCTAAAAGAAAAAAAAAAAGATACAAATGAGCTTATTTACAAAACAGAAATAGGCCCACAGACAGAGAAAACAAACTGACGGTTACCAAAGAGGAAAGGGGAGGGGAGGGGAGGGATAAATTAGGAGTTGGGGATTAAAATATACACACTACTATATATAAAACAGATAACCAACAAGGACCTACTGTATAGCACAGGGAACTCTACTCAATATTTTGTAATAACATATAAGGGAAAAGAATCTGAATCACTGTGCTGTACAGTGGAAACTAACACAACATTGCAAATCAACTATACCTCAATTTTTAAAAATTAAATAAATAATAAACAGCTCAGGGATATGCCCTTTTACCCACCAAAATAAATAAATACATAAATAAAGCTGAAATCTGTCAGACTAGATCTGGCAGCAGGCAGCGACAGAGCTGAACCTGGTCATAGAGAGAAGTCGGCCAAATGACTCAGGCACAAACGGATGCCACTGCTCTCACCACCACCCCAAAAATCCACTGGTTACTTCAACCACAAACCACCTCCTACCTCCATGAACAAACTGAACCTACAATATTCGTGCAGAGACGCTGCAAGACCTTATAACTTACTCCATTTCATATACCGTGACAGGTAATGTCTGCTCCATCAGAGTGAATTTCTTGGTTTTCACCGGTTTAATAATGGGTTCTAGGGGGGAAAAAAAAAGTAGTGATGTGCAGGTAGGCATAAAGCATAAAAATACAGAGCCCTATTCCATTAGTCTGAGCTTTCAGAATGGATGATATACGACATCAATTTATGTTGTCCTCGAGGACCACTCAGGTTGAGAAAGTTCTGGGAACACTGTTTGGCATGAGACACTGAAAGATCTTGAATTGTGGACTGAGGTGTTTGGACTTCATTTTGTGGGAGGAAGGGAGAGGGACTGGATATAGGATGAGGTCAATGTCAGTTCAAAATCTCTCCTTGCATTTATAAAATGCAACTACTTCCCAGAAGATCAATGAAAATTATTAAGGAAGTGGAAAATAAGCATTGTGAGGACTAGTTAAAGAAACTGGTATTATTTGGATGGAAAAACATATCAGACCAGAGGGAGAACTTAAAAACAGTCTTCAAGAACCCAAACAAACATTAGATAAAGAAAGAAGTAACACTTATTTGTTTGGTAACAAGCTGTTTTGTTGACTATCAAAACAGGGTTAATTGAATCTCAATCCAGAAATACCACCTGAAAGAAAAACTAGTCAGTTCATTCACTGAACTTTCAAGACTGCTGATGGCTATGAAATGAAGTTTTCTAGTTTCGATTTCACCTCTCACAGCCCAGTGCCTCCAGACTCACCTGTGAGAGGCTGGGTGTCCTCCTCCTGAACTATGGTCTCCACTTCAGGACCATACACCTCCTCAGCTGTGGGGTAGTACTTCTTGTCCTCATGCAGCACCACCTCCATCCCAGGGTGGTCTTCATCATGATCTCCCAGCTCGTCGTCGTCGTCATCATCATCGACCTAAAAGCAAGAGACGGAAGGAGGCTGGAAGAGGCATGCACTTTTCCTGCGCAATGACTCATACACTACACGAGTTAAGAGCAATGACTTCACATGCCTGACAGCTTCTTATTTTGAGTTCTGTGCTACCATCAGTGGGGCAGGTTCCACTCTTGCATGATCCTTCACAAAGAGAAGACTGTAAGCCATGGGTATGGACGGCTCTCCTGATTCAAATGGACCCTTTCTTAAGTGCAGGCCATTGGTCACAAATGGATCAAGCTTGGAGGCACTTTTCTGGATATTGCCCTATGCCTCACATATTAGGAATCCCATAGGACGGGAGTTCTTTGAGCACTATTCATCTCTGTGTCCTGAGAACACAGCATGTTAAATGAACTCTCTCTCTCTACGTATTCCTGTCCCTGTTGAATACTTCCAATAACAACAGTACTCACTGACAGCCCGGTTTCTCTGTTGGAAAGTGAGTCTCCATAAATGACATCGAACTCACCTCCTTATAAATTAAAACCCACAGTCACAAGCAACACTGAACAAAGCTATGCCCTCTTCTCCTAAAAAGTCTTTCAAATGATTAAAAGTGGCTACTACATAACACTTTATGTTCCAAAACACCCTGGTTAATTCATTCGCTCAACAAATATCTACTGAGCACTTACTATGTGCCAGGCACTGTTCTAGGTATTGGTAATATAGCAATGCAAAAAAGAGAGGTGATGACATTTGAGCAAAAATCTGAGGGAAGAGAGAGTAAGTTCTACAAGTAAGTGGGGAAGAGCATTCTAGTTGGCTGAAACAGCAAATGCAAAGGCTCTGAGTCAAGGGTACGCTGGCAACTTTGAGGATTAGCAAGGAAGCCAGTTCAGTAAATAATGGGGAGAACAGTATAAGCTGAGATCTCATAGGAGGTGATCATGTAGGATCTTCTGGATCGTTCTAAGTAATCTAACTTTACTCTATGATAGTGCTTCTCAGCCAAAGACAATTCTGTCTCCCAGGGAACATTTGGCAATGTCTGAAGACGTTTCTGGTTGTCACAGCTGGCTCTGTGTGTGGGGGACCTAGTGAGTAGAAGCCAGGGATGCTGTTAAACACCCTATAAAGCGCACGACAGCCCCTGCAACACAGAATTATCTGGCCCCAAACCTCAATGGTACCGAGGCTAAGAAGTCCTGTTCGAGCAGTTCTGAGCAGAGGAGTAATATGATCAGGCTTTTGTTTTAAGACTCACTCTGGTTCCCATACTGAGATATACTAAAAGGAGAGAGATTAGTTGGAAGGCTACTGCAGTGATACAGGAGAGAGATGGCAGTGATTGTGGCTTATGCCCAGAGGAGTAGCTGTGAAGATGGAAGGAGAGGTTGGATTCTGCATATATTTTAAAAATAGAGTAAAAAATGTATTCTAGTGAATTCAGAGTAGGAGTGAAAAAAAAGAGACAAGGTTTTTGACCTGAGCAACCGGGGAATGGCCCTGTCTTTACTAGATGAGGAAGACTGTAAGAGGAGGTTGGAGGCAGAAGCAGGGGACAGGGGATGGGGAAGTTCTGTGTTTAGGCCTTAGATATGCTAAGTTTGAGATGCCATATTAGACGTCAAGTAGAGATGCCAAGTAGAAAGCTAGACATACAAACCTGAGGTTCAAGAGAAAAGTCCAGGTTGGAGATACAAATTTGAGAGTCCTCAGGGAATAGAAGGGATTTGATATACTGGATAAGATGACCAGGGGAGTGAGTGTAGATAGAGAACAGGTATTAGGAATGGAGCCTTGGGGCCCATTGACAGTTAAGAGGTCAGGGAGATGAGGAGGAACCAGCGGCAAAGACTGAGAAGGACTGGCCAGAGAACAGAAGGAAAACCAGGGGATTCCCTGGAAGCCAAGGGAAGAGAGTATTTTAAGGAGGGAGGGATCAGCTGGGCCAGATGCTGCAGACAGGTCAAGCAGGATGAGCACTGGGTCTGGGGCAGAGGTCACTGATGACCCTGACAAGAGCAGTCTGTGTGGAATGGGAGAGGCAAAACAACAAAACTTGGATTCAGAGAAAATGGGAGGAGAGGATTTGGAGACAGCAAGTAACAACTCTTTTGTGATGTGCCGCATTGGGAAACAGGGAAATGGGAGGTAACGACAGGGGGCTATAGGGTCGTGAAAGGATTTTATGATGAAACAACAGCATATCTGTATGCTGATGGGGATGACCTAGTAGAGAGGGAAAACTAATGACATGGGAGAGAGGGGAGAATTGCTGGGGTGAACATCTTGAGTAAATGAGAAGGGATGATGGAAAAATCAAAAACACTAGTTCAAAAAGACACATGCACCCCCAGGTTCATAGCAGCACCATTTACAACAGCCAAGACATGGAAAAAACCTAAGTGCCCATCAACAGATGACTGATTTAAGAAGACGTGGTACATGTATACGGTGGAATATTACTCAGCCATAAAAAAGAATGAAATATTGCCATTTGCAGCAGTGTTGATGGACCCAGAGAATATCATACTAAGTGAAGCCAGACAGAGAAAGACAAATATTATATGATGTGCCTTATATGTGGAATGTAAAACACAACACAAATGAATCTATATACAAAACAGAAACAGACTCACAGACACAGAAGACAAATTTATGGTTACTACTTTATTGCTTTCTTAAAAAAGAGAGATGAAAAAAGTATATACTTGTTTTACCTCATCAAGATCTTTGGTCTCTCTGCCCAATTCATCATCGTCTTCATCAGAGTCAAGCTCTGGTCCAATGTAATTCCCAAACTCATCATACAAGTCAGTATCCATGATGCTGAAATTCAAGGAGAAGAGTTAGACGCTGGCAAGGTAATCAGGGCCTCCGCCCTAGCCTGTGGCTGACCATATCCCTCATACAGTCTCCTCTCCAGTTACATCAACCCACTGACTGCTCCTCCAAAGCCCTGTATCTTCCCCTCCTGTCTGTTCCACTCCTGTTTCTGTTTACATATACTTCACCCACTTCTTTTTTCTAACACTAAACAAATTTTAATTTTAAAATAATTAAATACCAGAAAGTTGCAAAAATAGTACACATAACTTTCTTTCTCCTAAATTATTTGCAGATAAGTTGCTGACACAATGTCTCATCGCCTCCTCATACTTTAGTGCAGCAGTTGGTAAACTATAGCCTGTGGCCAAATCTGGCCTGCCAACTGTTTTCAAACAGCCCTGAAGGTACGATGTTTTTTATTATTTTTAAATAGTTGAAAAAAATCAAAAGAATAATATTTCATGACACATGAAAATTAATTATATGAAATTCAAATTTCAGCGTCTCTAAAAACAGCATTATTGGAACACAGCCATGCTCATTCTTCCATATTGTCTGTGGCTGCTTTCACACTGTAACAGCGGAGCAGAGTAGCTGCCACTGAGCCCACATGGCCCACAAAGTCTAAAATATTTGCTATCCAGCCCTTGACAAAGTTTGCCAACCCCTGCTTTTAGTGCATGTGATTCCTACAAACGAGGACATTCTCCTACATAACCACAATACAACCATCAAAATCAGAAAACACTGACATATTACCACCACCTAACCCACAGGCCCCCATTCAAGTTTCACAGGCTGTTCCAATAATCTCCTGCACAGCAAAGGAGCCAATCCAGGATTCCATGTTTGCATTTAGCTGTCATGTCTTTAGTCTCTTTCAATCTGGAACAGTTTCTTGGTCTTTCCTTTGACTTCTATGACTTGACACTTTTGCAGATTATAGGCTAGTGAGTTTGTAGAATGTCCCTTAATTTAAGTTTGCCAATGTTTCCTCATGATTAGATTCAGGTTATGCATTTTTTGGCAAGAGTATCACAGAAGTGATGCCGTGCTCTTTTCAGTGCATCTTCTAACAAGTGGCATATGATTTTAGTTTGTCCCATCAGTGGTGATGTTAACTTCACCACTGATTATGGTGGTGCCTACCGGGCCTTTCCATTGTAAAGTTACATGCTTTCTCTTTGTAATTAATAAGTATTTTGTGGGTTGTCTCCACTTCAATTCTAGAAATTCTACTCAAAGTAACAGGTCAAACACCACCTCCTTCAAGCCTTCCTATAGCCTCAATTTCTCACTCTCCTATACTGCTGTAGCCTTTCATGTCTTTATCAGCATTTAATTCTGTCATGAATGGTAGTTAACTGTACTAATTACCCTCACCAACACCTCTACAGCTTACAGTAATAGGCAACAGACCAGAGTGTGGGTTAATGGTCAGGGCTCTGGAATTGGAAGACCTTGATTTGAATCCCAACTTTGTCACTTAATAACTGTGGCATTTCAGGTTATTTCACCTCTCCAAGCTTGTTTCTTTAATTGGAAAATAAAGTGATTAATCCCCATTGCATAAAGCGTTATGAGAATTAAGCAAAATAGGCTGTGTAAACAATTTACGACAGTTCTAGGCTCAATAAATGTTAGCTAGGATTATTTTTTGGCCATTCTTGAATATAGGAACCCTGCGTTCCTTGTGCCCACCTGCCAATGACCAAGACAGCGCTTCACCTAAGTAGAAACTGGATAAATGTTAACTGAACAGAATGTTTAATTTTGAAATACTGATACTTCTTTCATGAGGCTAATCCCGCCACCTCCCTCAATGCCCCTGTTGAGTGCTGACTGTGGATAAAATAGAGAATTAAGAGCTCCAAGCACTAATAATTAAATGTAAATTATTATGGAAACTTTCATATGCATAGAGATTCTTTTTACTTCCAAAGAGCTACCACATCTGTGCACATTTCATTCTCCCAAGACACCCATGAAATGACTGCAGAAATTTTTACAGAAGGCTGTCCATGGAACAACCCACCTCATTTCTGCTTCAGGGCCACTGCACTTACTATTCTCTTCCAAAATGCTCTCCCCTTGGGCATGTATACCTTGTTCCTTCATCTCACCCAGGTCTCTACTATATAAAATGTTACCGTCTCTGAGAAGCCTTCCCTTGTCACTCTAAAAAAAGCTCCACCTTGGGCTTCCCTGGTGGCGCAGTGGTTGAGAGTCCGCCTGCCGATGCGGGGGACGCGGGTTCGTGCCCCGGTCCGGGAGGATCCCACATGCCGCGGAGTGGCTGGGCCCGTGAGCCATGGCCGCTGGGCCTGCGTGTCCGGGGCCTGTGCTCCGCAGCGGGAGAGGCCGCAGCAGTGAGAGGCCCGCGTACCGCAAAAAAAAAAAAAAAAGCTCCACCTATACACACATTCTCCAACCCCCACTTTCATTGTTTTATTATTTTTATTAACATTTATCATTAACTGACACGTATCTATTCGTGTATTTACTGTCATCTCTCCAACTACAGTTGAAGCAAGGACTGTTTTTTTTCACTTAGAACGGTGCCTGGCACAAAATAGAACCTCAATCAGTATTTGCTCAATGACTAAATGAGTGACTCCAACAAGGCACACAGAAGATAGCTGACTTGCCCACAGTTGCACAAATTAGTTAATTTCGGTACCAAACTTCACCGCAGCTTCCCGCTACAACGCAGGCTCTCCAAGAAAAACAGAGTAAGGACGGAGAGAGCTTGGTAGAGAAAGGGTGAAGGCGGCACAGCTGGAAGAGGGAGTGAGGCAGGTGCATGGACAGTGCAAGAACGACCCCTGCCCCGGGAAAGGGTTTTAAAGATGGACAGGAGGGAACCCCGGAATCTGTGTGTGTGTGGGGGCGGTGTGGTAGGGCCTTCATTCCCTTTCCCGCCTCATCTGTAAAGTGAAAGGAGAAGATAGCATATAACGTCTCCTCTACATCTGCCATTATTTAATTTCCCATCCCACAGGAGCAACCTTCCCATGCCGTGGACCCGCGTCAACTCACCTCCCGCTGCTCAGCCAAAAACTCCGAGTAGGCCGCCGGAGATCGCGCTTCCGTCCAACGCCGCCGCACCGCCTGCGCCCGCTGTTCGGAAGGACCCCGCAGGCGCCGCGGTCGCGTTTCTGCCTCGGAGGACAGCCCTTTGCCTGTGGACCAGCTCGGAAGAATGCCGGCCGCGGACACAGGAACCTGCGAGGCGGAGTTGTGGGTCCCCAAACCAAGGCGTGGGCTGCTCCAAAGAAAACAAGGCCCGAGGAGGCGAGAATCTGATCAGGCGCCTCGGGGCTACCCTGACGGGGGCCTTCGGGGAGGTCACGTGGGCAGGCTGTTAGAGCAGTTGCTGGGCAACCACAGCTGCTGGGCGTGGTCTACGCTGAGCAGACGTGGTCTGGCGGTAACTGGGGATCCCCAAAGAAAGGAAACCAGGGCCCTGGCTGCTGGGGTGAAGGTCGGGGGCAGGAGGATTAGGTGTTCTATTTATTCAGTGACTGGCAAGGGTTCAGAACTAGACAGGAGCCAGGACACCTGAGTTCAGTTCCTGGCCAACCCAGCCTCCTTCTTGGTCTTCAAGCTTACCCATGTTGGGGTGGAGGGGGAGGGCACGGGGTTGGTTGTAGACCTCAAGCTTCCCTGCCCTAGGGCTGTTGATGATGACTTCACCACGTAATCTAGCGTAGTGCACTGGGAGTCTGATGGTCAAAGGGGTCTCACAATAAGGAAATGCTAGAGCCAAGACTAGAACCCCTATAGGTGATCTCCGTGTAGAACGGGTCAATCAGCCTCAGATATGCGGAGGCTGCAGAAGTACAGTGGCAGAGCTAAAGAGGTTGCCCAAGAACCTAGGAATCTGTGCTCCAGCCCTGGCTGGACAGAGGGATTTGGAAACGGGGATCATTGAGCCCCTTCTTCTGCCACCTCTACTTGATTTCCTGCTCAGTCACTGCATCTGGTTTGGGTGGAAAGTATCATTCCTCGTTAAAGACATTTAACAATGAGTGGAATTTTATCCCAGGGCTCAAGAGTAGGTTACAATAGTTCTGCTTTTGTGTGAGGGCCTCTATCACTCGCTATAGAGTGAGTCCATGTGGAAATGTGAAGGGACTGAATTCTGAAATCCAAATGCTTCCTCAGCCAAAGCACCAATGCTAAAATATTTTTAGAGGCAGAATAAAAAAGAATGAAAAATTGCCGTTTAAAACAACATGGATGGACCTAGAGGGTGTTATGCTAAGGTATTATACAGCATTACAGGATATTATAAGTCAGACAGAGAAAGACAAATACTGTATTATTTCACTTATATGTGGAATCTAAAACACAAATGAACAAACAAAACAGAACAAACTGGTGGTTGCCGGAGGGGAAGGGGGTGGTGGGGTGGATGAACTAGGTTAAGAAGCACAAACTTCCAGGTATAAAATATATGTTATGAGAATGTAATATACAGAATAGGGAATATAGTCAATAGTATTGTAATAACCTTAAATGATGACAGATGGTAACAAGACTTATTGTGGTGATCATCTTGTAATGTATATAACTGTCGAACCACTATGTTGTACACCTGAAACTAATATAACATTGTATATCAATTATACTTTAATTAAAAAAATATTTTCAGAGGCAGAGAGCAAAATTAAGACAAGGCACTAAATTGAAAGTCAAGACTATTTTCAGTGGCAACAAATCTTAAGCAAGACCTCACTGTGCAACTCAGCTTCCCTCCTCTGTAAGATAGAGAACTAGATTTTTATAACACCCCCCTCAAGATAAGTGACTAGACAACCAGAGTGCTTTGGGGTCATTCTGTGGGCTGGCAAAGAATCCAGATGCAACCCCCCACCCCTGATATTCACCCTCTGCTGACATTCATTCCCTTTGCCTTCCCAGGCACAGGCCATGAAAAGGAATGACATCATTGACTTCAAGGCTTTGGAGAAAGAGCTGCAGGCTGCACTCACTGCTGATGAGAAGTACAAACGGGAAAATGCTGCCAAGTTACGGGCAGTGGAACAGAGGGTGTCTTCCTATGAGGAGTTCAGGTCGGCTTACCGCCACTTTTCTCAGGCTCTCCTGTTATGGTTTACTATAGTGGATAAGAGCGTGCACTTGGAGTCAGACAATTCTGGGCTCAATCTTGGCCGTACCTTCTGCTACCTGTGAGATCCTGTGCAAGTTATTTAACCTATCTGAGCCTCTGTTCCTCATCCGTAAGAGAGAGTAACCACTGTCATGATTAAATGTTATTGCACATAAGATTCTGAGCACAATATCTGGCACATGGAAAGTGCTCAAAAGTTGTCAGCTATTGTTGCTGTTGTTGTTATTATCGTTGTCATATTGGCCTGCCAACAGGTTCAGCCGGTATCACACAAAGTCCAGCCACCTCACACCTACAGATGGCATTAGGTCCATCCCCTAATCTCTGTCCCTTGCCTGTAGGGGTATTGTCCTTGCATCACATCTGAAGCCGCTGGAGCAGAAGGACAAGATAGGAGGAAAGAGGACTGTGCCCTGGAACTGTCACACTATTCAGGGAAGGCCCTCCCAGGATGAAACCACTGAAATCTCCCCGGTAGGTGAGGCCCAGCAGGATTCTCTGCCTTAAACCTCCAACCCTGTTTTCTTATAACACATATGTTTTCCTTATTTCTCATGTAAAGCCAACAGAGGCAGGTTCCTGCCCCAATCCCAGAAAGAAAAGCAACCAATGGGTGGTGAGGCCAAAACCAGCCAGAACAAGTCAGAAAGGTGGGCTCGGCAGGCCCCTGTCAGTCAGTCCTTGGTTCCCATTCCCAGATCAGATTTGGGTTGCTCTGCCTCGAGTTATATGGTATAGAGCCTATGATCCTCTGGCAGTGTCGGGAAGGAGATCCAGCCTGTCATATCCTTAATACTCATCTTGAGTTCCTTTCCCTCCTCCTGAGGTTTCCAATTACCCCCTCTCCTGCCCTGCCCAGAGTAAACTCTGACTTAGTCTTGCAGAGCAGGGCTATGTCCACATTCATCAGTAGGAAAAGTCTGGTACAACTGAGAGTCTCAAATCACAGCCTGGGTTCCTTGGGACCCTCCCTCCCCATCCCATCCCTTGTTCTCTCATCTGAAAATGAGGCCCACAGGGACCGCAGCCTTGCCAGTGCTCAGAGAGTGATACTAGAGCTCAGATGAAAATCCACAGGCTCCCCTCACTCTCACTGTCACAGAGCAGCTGGAGGACCTCTGTACTCTCTTTCCTTCCTTTGCGATCCAGGAGAAAACGCTCCTCCAGCCCGAGACCTCGGCTGAGTTCTACCGTGATTGGCGGCGATACTTGCGGAGTGGGTCAGAGCGCTACGAGGCCCTGCTGCAGCTCGGGGGCCCAAAGCTGGGCCGCCTCTTCCAGATGGATGTGGGGTTTGGACTTCTAGGGGAGATGCTGATGGCGCTGGCTGATCACGTGAGGCCAGCTGACCGGTGGGTGGTGCTGGGGATCCTGCGCAGCCTGGCCAGCACCGGCCGCTTCACCCTGAACCTGAGCCTGATGAGCCATGCGGAGAGAGAGAGCTGCAGATCCTTGTTTCAGAAGCTGCAGGCCATGGGCACCCCCAGCCTGGAGGGGCGGGGTCTGGGGGAGCAGCCTGGTGGGCTTCAGGAGGAGGAGAGTCTTCTGCAAGAGCTGCTAAGGCTGTACCGTGTGGACTGATGGGACCAGTTACCTTCAGAGGCCCCCAGTGGTCACTGGAGGCATTTTTCGTTGTCTCGAGGGCTCTGCAAGACTGTAGTGAAAAGCCCACACCTAACTCCCTCTGGTCTTGGAATTTTCACAACAAAAGCAGTAACTGAATTTTCCCTTTTCCTCCAGCCTCTTGGGGGCTCCATATTCTGAACTGTGTAGATCCACAGGATGGTCAAGGGCCCAAGAAGTTGAAAGACTTTTGCTTCCCACCCTTAGAGTCTGCCAGTCTGCTAGCCCATGGCCCTGAGAGGTGGGTGAGCACCCAACCAAACACCGGTACCACCAGTTATAGCCTCCACTCAAAAAAAGGAAAAAGCAAAATTGTTAATCTTCCATGATAAATTAATACTGATCTCCATAGCTCTTAACAAGAGTATTTGTAACTGGAAACCAACAGAATGGACATTTAATCAATAAATGATCAAATGCTACCTCATTTGAGGTCCAGTATTTTTCTCCAGCTCCAGGGGCTGAGTTCCCGTGCAGGTTGGGCCTGGGAAAACCCCAAGCCATCAGCTCAGGCCTGGCCAGCCTCCCAGGCATCTTCAGGTGGCCAGATGTGCAGGTAGGAGGGTTGCCTTCAACTCCTGGATTAACCAAAGGGAGGACCTTTCCACCGGGCAGGCAGGGCAGAGCCTGGAACAGAGAGGCAGAGATTCCCCTGTCCTGGTACCTGGGCCCTTGCTTCTTATTCTGGCTTCCCCTGACCCATTCTTGAGTGAGTGCCAGTGTTCTAGAAAGGGGACAAAGGGCCAGGTTCTAGAATGGTTTTCCCTCAAGATCACGTCCGGAACGTTAGAAGGACATCTTGTACATCCACTGGGAATAAATTGCCTTGTCTGTGGCAGCTTCCTCTGCAGGTTGTTGCTTCTTTTCCTGGCTGCTGAATCCTTTCCTCATCTAGATGCCTCCTCCCAGCAGTGATTTCTAGAAGCCCCATAGGCCTTTAGTGCCTAGGTTCTGCCCCGCCCCCTCTGACTCTTCCCTCGTGCAGGCATGAACCTGGCCCAGGCCACTGTGCTCCTGTGGGTGTTGGGGAGCCTCCAGGCCTTTGAAATCGTGGAGAAGGAGAACATTTTTCAGAGGACCCCCTGCCCAGCGTTCCTGATGTTTGACAATGCAGCCTACCTGGCTGACATGAGCTTCGAGCTCCCCTGCCACTGCAAGCCCGAGGAGGTGTCCGCTGTCGTCTGGTACTATCAGAAGCACCTCGGCAGCGGCCACACCAAAGTGCTGACGGACTTTGATGGGCGGGTCCTGACGGAGGCAGCCCAGGTGCGCGTGGGCAGCGACATGCTGGTCCGCTTCAGCATCCACATGTTCAGCCTGTTGGTCTTCCGGGCGCAGCCCGAGGACTCAGGCTTGTATTTCTGCGGCACCCGCAAGGGGGACTACTTTTACGCCTACGACGTGGACATCCAGAGCAGTGAGAGGATGGTGGCCACCTTCGAGGACCAGGGCCAGGAGCCCTTCGCAGATGAGCACCACGGGAGCCTCCGTGTCTTCACCACCTTCTGGGAGTGGACCCCCTGCGACCGCTGCGGGGTGCGCGGGGAGCAGTGGCGCATTGGCCTGTGTTACCTGCAGAGCCCAGACCTCTCCCCCCGCTACCGCAAGACACTGCCCGACGTGGTGTCCTGTGGTTCACGGGCTGTGCCCAGGCAGCTCCGGGCCAAGGCCAGAGACCACGTCCCCGAGCTGCTGCTTCGGAGCTGCCTGGTGCCCTGCGAGAAGAAGAAGAAAATCCAGGAGGGTGTGATGGCCCTCTTCAGCTACGTGGCCAAAGTGGGCAGCCGGCCTTGGTTGCCCCCGGTGCCCATTCAGTTCCACCAGCAGAGGCTGGGCCATGGACTGATCATCTCCTGTCCCGGGGCCCGGCCGGAGCATGCCGTGGCCTGGGACAAGGACCACCAGTACCTCTACCGCACGCAGTACCTAAAGGGCGTCAATGGGTCCATGAGGGTGTTCATCGACCACGGCAACCATCTCCACATCCGCTTCACCCAGCTGGAAGACCGGGGCATCTACTATTGCTGGCGGCAGGGCGTGCGCATCGCTGGGCTCCGACTGGGCGTGACATCTCGAGGCCGCTACCCAGTCTCGTTCTCCAACCCCGAGATTCGGGCTGCCCTGGTGCTCACCCTGATAGGCTACCTGCTCATCACGGCAGTCTTCATCACTATTCACCTCTGTCGTTGTTGCTGTTACTCATTCCGCTGTTATCCCAACTTCTCCCCCTAGGCTCTCTCTTCCCCAGCTCTGAAGACCAGTTGTGCTCAAATGCGTTTCTTAAATGGTACCAGATGCCTCTGGATAGGCATCCTGAGCTGGGATGTGTGGCAGGGCATGTGGACAAAGTTGTTAGCTATAACCTGCTCCCTGCTGTCGTGAGCGAGTCTGAGACCCAATCTGGGAAGTGGGGAGGCCCGAGGCTGGTGGGAGATGGGGGACCGAAGCGAGATGGAAGTAGCCAGGGTGCATGTGTCTTCTGACTTCAGAGAAGGAAGAATTCTTGTGAACCTAACATTTATCACCTGTCTGGTGTTGAACAGTGTTTGACGTGCTTTATTTTCTTGCCTTCGAGGATTGCTAAGTGGGCGGTTTGAATTGGGGGTAGCAGAGGGAGGAAGAAAAGAGTCGGGGTACCTAGTGTGTATCCTCTTTGCCTTCTTTCCCAGCCTCATCCTGGGACTGGCAGGTAGAAATGGTGAGTTTGGGAATACAGGTAGAGACTACAACAGGGGAAATGGGTGAGGAAATTGTAGACTGAATTCAGGACTTTCCTGCCAGATTGGACCCAGGCTGGGGGCTGGGGGTGAGAAGAGGGGTGGGAAGCAAAGGCTGTGGGGGGCCGGCAGCAGGGCTGCAGGGCAGAGCAGGGCTGGAGATGGGATTTGTCATGTGGCCACTGCTGGGGGTGGCTGGGTGTCCCAAGATGATCAGTGATAAGAAGCAAGTTGTGTCTTGTCCAAGGCTACTTCCTGCCCCCTTCCCCCAGCCCCAGCCTCTGCCGAACAGATCAGAGTCCACTCTGGGGAAAGCCACAACAGTTGTCTTTATTTATGTCAGTGACTAAAGGCAGCAATGGTGCCCCGAAGGTTAGCAGCAGTGGGTGGCAGGAGGGAGTAGGGGAAGGGCACCAGTCTTGGAAAGAGGGAGGGACTCCTACTTCTCCCTCCCTCTGCCTTAGAGGGAGATGGGGACCCTGGAGTGGGCCTCTGAGCTCCACTCGTGGGCACGGATCATCTCGTGCCCGCCAGTCTTCCCGTGGACCGCAGAACAGGTGCTCGGGGTGAAAGTGTCTGCCCCAAGCTGTCCTGCCTCTAGGCTTCAGGAACACAAGCCAGTGTCTTCACTCTGCGTGGGTGTCGGGTTCCCAAATTATAAAACAGGGCGCTACCTAAAACACGGGGGTACGTTTTGTATTTGACTGCGAGGGGACAACAGGGGCCTTGGCTTAGGGAAGAGCAGCGGTCACTGTGGGGAGGAGGGGGTCGGGCGTGCAGCAGAGGCTTTGCCTAGCAGTATTTGCTGGGGTCAGGCGGCAGCTGCAGCGGCTCCCAGGCCTGGGTGGACAGGGATTATGCAGCCAGGAGAGGGCCTTTAGAGCTGGGACAAAGTGGGCCCTACCCCCAGGACCAGCAGCCTCTTTCTTTCCTGTTTCACCATCTTCAAGAGGATGAGTCACTTTCCTGATTCCCACGACCCAGAGGCCAAGGGTAACTGCCCACTCACAGCCCCCCACTCTGATGTCTGGCCTCATCCCAACCACCTCCTCTACCATCTCTACCTGCCCCCCCTCCAGCCTGTATGGGGTGGGGGGAGTCCTCCTGGGCTTGACCTCTCTGTGCCCACAGCTCGGGGCCAGGCCCCCTTCTACTCCCTCCCAGCACCCCTTCCCTCACCACTTACACTGTAGTTCCCCCAAATGCTGAGAATCAAGCTCCCACGGGCCCACGGCATGCCCACGTGGCAGCTCAGTGGGGCTGAGCCACTTGAACCATCACTCAGGAGGCCCCTCTGCAATCTGGGCAGCCCAGGAATTCTGTCCGGCGACTACTCCAGGTGGCAGGATAGCCCCACCCATCCTCAGACTGGTCAGAGTCAGTCTAGAAGAATAAGCCCCTGGCCAAGGCCTCCTTGCCTGTGGGGATTCCCCTGCCTGTCTCAGAGTCTCGGATTTCCTCCACCAGCCTGAGGAAATTCAAAGGCCCCATTCCCAGATACCCCCAGACACCTCCGGCTCTGGCAACAGTTGCCATGACAACAGGGATTCGGGATACGGAGGGTGATTTATTAGGTCTCCCTGCCCTCCCCAACTTCTCTCCTCCCTCCCAATTCTAACCCAAGCTGCTGGCCATGCCCCTCCAGGCTGCCCCTTTGGAGTGAGTGCCCTGTTAGAGTTGCTGGGTGCTGGGTGGGTGCTGTCTGACAGGCTTAATGCTGATGGAGCCTAGGGCAGCAAGCTGACATAGAGACTGAGGGGGAAAAGGAGCAGCTGGGGTGGGTGGGAACTCAAGTCTGGGGAAATTAACTAGCAGAGGAGAGGCAACTACCCCAACTCCTGCTGCAGGCCCCTCATACTGTGGGGCAGGGACCACCAGGTGGGTCCTGCCTCACATCACATCCTTGTGCTCCTGCTTGGACTCCTTAATGACCTGCAGGGGACAGAGAAGGTGCCACGGTTAGGTTAGGAGCTCACACAGACTCCAGGTCCACCACAGCTAGGCTATGGACCTAGACAAGTCCCCCGCCTTCCTGAGTCATCTTTTCTACGATAGTAGCCGGAACACCCCCATGCAGCAGTCAGAGGGGGAGATGAGGTAACACGGGCAAACAACTAGCACCGTGCCTGGCACATGGTGAGCTGATCTTGTAAGATTAGCTGGTACTGTTGCTGGTGTGATGGGGAGGGGGTTATGACCAATCCCCCCCATCCCATTCTTCTGCCAGGTTCCTTTCACCAAGCTGCAAGTTGAAAGTTGGGAGTGAAAGCTACTAACTTTAATTTTCTTTCTCTCTCCCCCAGGCCTGGCATGGGGGCACCTGAGTCTGAGGGTGAGACAGGGAGAAAGCTGGAGTCAGGACCCCATCCAGTGGTCTAGGCACCCAGGCTCCCCTTAGAACTGCCAGTGGAGGGGCTGGGGAAATGAATTACATCCGGGTTCCTTCCCCTCTTGCAGAGCCTCCCAGAGGAGCTCTTTGTGAATTATCAACAACCTTCTATGTACCAGTCAAGCTTTCTTCCAGAGTCTGCTGGGGCCAGAATCTGGGATCCACCCTCCTCACCTCTCCGTCCCGCATCTCCACGGTCTTCACCACGATGTTCCTCTTGAGGTGGCCTTCTGTCACGGAATTGGTGTCCAGGCTGGTTTCTGCAGGCATGAGGAGAGGAGGCCTCCATGGGCTTTCAGGGCACTAGACATCCTCTCCCACCCTCGGTTTCACCATGAAAGCCCCAGTCATGAGTACAAAAGCCTAGCCAATCAGGCAGAGAGGGCATAGGCTCTTCCAAAGTGGCTGGCAACCTCCTAAGTCCCCATGGTGCTGGGCAAGTCCTTGCTGCCCTGCTCACTCTCCTGGCCTGGCTGCATCTCAGCCCCTCTGCAAGCCCTCACCTGGCCCCTGGCTTCCTGACGACCCAGCGCCGTGCCAAGGAAGGAGCACGTGGGTTTTGAAGTCAGGCAGGCCAGAACTTGAGTCCCAGCTCAGCCACATGACTGTGGCCAAGTTAATTTGCCTCTTCCAGCCTCAGTGTCCTCATTTGCAAAATGGGGATGCTATTGTCTACTTTCCTACGTGGGAGTGAGGAGTCAGTTAACTGAGATAATGTTTGTTAAACAATGGGCACATATTAGTGCTCAATACACGTGGGTCCCTTTCCTGTCCCCCTTCCTCTTTCCTACTTCTCTCTGCCTCTTCTCTGGGCCCTAGTGACCCTTTTCTATCTGGCATTTGGCAGTATTGCCTCTACCTGGTCTGCCTGGTTAACCCTTCTGATGCTGAACTAAGCCCTGGGACATGCATAGCTAGTGTTCCTAAATTTCTAGCCCAAAAGAAAGAAGAATTTATTTTTCCTTAGCTAAGAATCATTTGAGGGCCACATACACTCTCTTTTCCCCTCCTCAGAGAGAAAAATATAACATGTCACACTCACTAATATTTAAAATTAAGAGCAGGGGACATAAAACTTTATTCACTCCAAGAGCAGCAGTCCAGGGGGAAATAACCCTCTAGGTTGAATCATCACTGAGCTGAGCAATGGAGCCTCAGGGACAGACGAATCAGGCAGAGAGCCTGGCCGCCGGGCACAGCGAGACCCTAGGGGCCCTCCCAGTGATGGGAAAGAGGTGAGGCAGAGGCTGGCATTTGCTCAGAGGCCCCAGAGTATCTCATCTGTGCATCCGAGGACTTATCACCTTGAACACCGGCCAACTCTGCTACTTTAACCTACATTTACCCTGTGCCAGGTCCTGGGCTGGGTGCTGAGGTTGCTGGGAAAATGACACAGGCTTGGCCCTTTAAGGAAACCTGGGAGGAGGGAGCCCAAGAGGATGGGGAAAGTGGGCTTGGTGAGGCTCGCTCCCTATCAAGCTGGGAAGAGCACCGTGTCTAGAAGGCAGGCAGGGCAGGCAGCTAACCGAGAGCCGAGCCGGCGGGGGCTCCATTTACAATCTGGTGAGCCTGTATTGGTATAACCTGTATTGTGAGGCTTTTGAGATGTCTTGTGACCTTGTGACCTTCCCCTTCTTTGGTGCTTTTGCCCCCTGTAGTGATAAGCAGTTAAAAAAAAAACACAAACATCAAACACTTGGATGGGCAGAGCTTAATCAGGGATCTGCAGACAGGACAGAGGTTGAGACCGTCACCCAGTTCTGCAATGGAATGGGGGGTGGGGATGGGGGTGTGGGGTGGGACAAAGGGCAGAGCAGGCTGCAAGCCCCACCTCGAATGCTCTGGGATGGTGTGTTCTGGCTAGAAGTTCTGCGGTGAATCATGAAGGTCCCCATGGAGAGCCCCAGGCCCGTTTGCCCTGGTCCTGGGCCCCAGGCCAGAACAGCAACCCACAGGCCTGGGGGAGGGGGCAGGAATCCAACACTCTGCCCACAAGACCCTGTTCTACTGACCTCGGATCTGCAGGTTGGAGAAGGTCTGCACAGGAATGGTGATGCTGAAAGACAGCAGAGAGAGAGAGGGGTGACCAGGCTGCCCGAGGATATCCCCAGGCCAGGATTTCATGACAGCTTTGAGGCTTTTTTCCTTGCCAGGAAAGGCCGACCCCATCTTTTAGCTTCCCCAGCAGCAAACACACTCCTTGGAGCTACCAAAGCCGGCAAGGGGCCTGGATATTGTAAGGGGAACATCTCTTTTCAAAAGAGAGTGGATGCCTGGAGGATGGCAGAGGGGAGAGAAGAGTGGCGAAGAGAATTCCCAGGAGGCAGAAGACACTGGTCAGGGGAAAAGAAGTCCGATTTTTGTTGGGAGGGTGGGGAGTGAGCCTCAGTTTGGGAGGTGACCCGAGTCCTTACTCTGGGACCTAATCAACATGGGCTGCATTGAATCCGTTCACTCATTCATCAGACATTCATTGAATACCAACTGTGTGTCAGGCAAGCACTGTGCTGGGCACTGGGATAGGAGGGAGCTGGACGCAAGACTGAATGAGACAGTCCCTGAAGGGAGCAAAGCAACTCCAGGGAGGGGCCAGCAGGGAGGGCTGCTAGGCAGGCCTCACCGGTTCTCTTCGCCCTCCAGCAGCTTCCTGTAGGTGGCGATCTCGATATCCAGGGCCAGTTTAACGCTGAGCAGGTCCTGGTACTCCTGCAGGTGGCGGGCCATCTCGTCCTTGAGGCTCTGCCCCTCCTCTTCCAGCCGGGCCAGCGCCTCCAGGTAACTCGCCGCCTCCCGCGCGTGGCGCTCGTCCTGCTCCCGCATCTGCCTCTCCAGGGACTCGTTCTGTGGGTGGAGTCGGCTGGTTTCTCGAGGCCCCGCCCCCGTCCCCGCCCCGCCCCGAGTAACTTCAGAGCTCCGCCCCCAGCCCTGGTCCCAGACCCTGGCCCTTTTCCAGCACCTCCTAGGGCGGCAGGTCCCGTCCTCCGGTTCGCCAGCCTCCGCTCGCGGACCCCTTCCGCCCCGCCTCTGGCCCTGCCCGCGCTCACCGTGCCGCGCAAGGACTCCAGGTCGCAGGTTAAGGCCTGCAGCTGGCGCCGGTAGTCGTTGGCCTCGTGCTTGGCCTGGCGGAGCAGCTCCGCGTTGCGGGCAGCGGCGTCCGTCAAGTCCGCAAACTAAATGGGGAGAGGGCTTTATGCTGAGGGGAGGGCTGGGGACGCTTATGGCGGGAGCTGTGCGGGCCCGTGGGGAGGAAGATGTCTGGAGGATCAGGGAGATGGGCGGGACCCCAAGGTTGTTGTTCAGCTCACCCCAGCCAATGGCCCTGGGTGGGATTATTCGCAGCGACTGCGGCCCGTGGACCGGGGACACAGAAGACACTGCTACGCCTCTAGCACCTAGCACAATGACTGGTCAGGGAATGCAGGAATGAACAGTGTTTGCCGCGGAATCCAGAATCTCCAGCACTGGCAGCTCCATCCGCGTGACCGAACCCTGTCCTTCTCCACCTTACACAGGGGATTCTGGTGAGCAGAGCTCTGTATTCTAATAGCCCTGCTGCAGTGAAGTCCTCAGGGCTCCATCACGTCTTGCCCTGCTCAGAACCATCACTGGCTTCTGCCACTTACACTCCTCAGCTCCACGCCCTGGCCCAGGATCTCTGGGCCCCTACCTCTTTGTGCTTTTCGGCCGCTACTCAGGCTCTGTCCTGCACTCTGAACGCCCCTTTCCTCTTTACTTTATGTTCACAGGCTTCCAGTCCTGCCTGGCCCCAGTGCCCTCCCTTCTATGATATCCTTCCTGTCCCCACATTGTATATAAACTCTGCCCTGCTGTGTTCTCCGTAGACATCATTATTGAGTGACATAACATCTCCCTGGTCAGACATGTCTCTGTATCCTGGGCAGAGCTGGAGATGTAGTAGATGCTCAATAACCCAGGATACAGACACATCAAGAATGCAGGCTTCCAAGTGAGATAGCTAGGGTTAGAAATCCAGCTCTACTGCTCAGGAGCTGTGTGACGTTGGGCAAGTTGGTTAACCTCTCTGGACTTTAGTTCTCTCATCTATCAAAGAACAGTACCTACTTCATGGTAAAATAATCCATGCAAAGCACAGGGCCTAATACACAACAGTGTTGGCTAATAGTAATAGCAATAAGTACTAATAAGTACTTATTGGAAATAATAGTGCCTGTGTAGCCCCAGGCAAATCACCTCACTTCTCTGGTGAAGGTCAGTCACTCAGAGAGGATCCTCCCCCAGCTTCCTCCACCCTCCTTCCCCAGTTCTTTTGTATGAAGCCAGGAGGGCCGCCTGGAGGAGGCAGGCTGGCCCAAAGTCAGGGCTACCTTGGAGCGGTACCACTCCTCCGCCTCATGCATGTTGCTGGATGCCACTGCCTCATACTGTGTACGGATCTCTCTCAGGGCTGCTGTGAGGTCGGGCTTGGCCACATCCATCTCCACGTGGACCTGCTGCTGAGCCAGCTGCTCCTGGAGCTCCCGCACCTCCTGGCCAGGGTGAGAGAAGGGATGCCAGGGCTCAGGGACCAGGCTGCAACTGGGGTTTCCCCACAGCATCATGCCCTCTTCTGTCTGTCCCTCGGACACAGAAGTTGGCTAAGGGAGATGGGCATTCCTAGTTGGAGGAAATGGCATGGCCCAGGCTAAGGGAGGCGGGGGTAGTTTGGGGGTCTCATGGTGTCCTCCTCCCAGGCCTGGAAGGCAGGAGCGTTGAAAGTGTGCCTGTATTCTCATGGGAGAGTGACTGAGTCCTTGTGGTGTGGGTGTGCCTATGGGTTCCCAGGTTCCCTGAGGCCCTGGATTCTGCATCCATTATCTGAAGTCAGAGCTCAGCGGGGGTAGGGGGTTTGTTCGTTTGTTTGTGTGTGTGTTTTTATGTATGGCTCTCATTTAAATGGAGACAGATGGCAGAGGGAATGGAGTCAGAGAGACTAACTGTGTGACCTTAGCAAGTTCTTTAACATCTCAGGGCTTCAGTGTCCTCCTCTGTGAAAAGGAGATAACACTGGAACGGTCCCTATCTCACACGGCTGTAGTGAAGAAAAACAGGAGGCAACGAGGCCCGTTGTAATTCTCAGTAAGTGGAGTGTGTGTCTGTGTGCATTTTACCAGGGGCTGGAGATGCTCTCTTGTCTATCATTTTGTACCCCGGTCGCACCACGAGGCATGTGAGCTCCCCAGCCAGGGATGGACCCCGTGCTCCCTGCAGTGGACGCACACAGTCCTAACCCCTGGACCACCAGGGAAGGCCCTGTCTTTATCTCTGTCTCCCTTAGTCTCTCTCTGTACCTCTCTCTGTCTTTTCTCTCTCATTTTCTTTCTCTGTCAGTCTGTCTCCTCTCTATGTCTGAATATCTCTGTCTCAGTCTCTGTCTCTTTTCCTCAGTTCCAATCTCTGTGTTGGCCTTTCCTCCCTCTGCCCTGGCCTTACCTCCTCATGGATCTTCCTCCAGAACCGGATTTCCTCCTCCAGAGACTCAGTCTTCCTCTCCAGATCCAGACGGCCCAGGGTGGCTTCATCTGCCTCCTGGAGTAGGGAGGAAGCAAAGGGCCCCTCTGACCCCAGACTCCTCCTCCCCACTCCCTAGTCTTATCTGATCCCTCCTTTTGTGGCTGCGGGGAGCAGCACACTGCTCTGGAGGGCTGGGCTTGGGGGCTGTGTTTGGGTGGGCTGCCATCAACACTTTCCCCCTCCCCGGCCCCTCCCCTCTACCACCCTGACCTGTCGATAGGCAGCCAGGTTGTTCTCAGCCTCCAGCCTCAGGTTGGTTTCATCCTGGAGCCTGGGGTAGGGGGACACATTCCTGGGTCCGGGCTCTTCTGAGGACTCTTGGACCCCTGCCCTAACCTCCCTGGAGGTGGCTGCCAGAGAACCGCCCCCGCTCCCTCCCAGGACCAATGTGAGTGGCAAGAGGAGTGAGGGGCAGATGGACTTGGCCAGGTGGGTGAGCAGACAAGGGCCTTCGCTCTAACTCATTACCAAGGTGCCTTATCAGGGTTGCTGCACCTGCTCCTGCTCACACAGGCGCTTCCACCAATGTACACTCACTGCTGCACACACACCACACACACACACACCACACACACACACACCACACACACCACATACATCACACACACACCACACACACACACACACCACACACACCACACACACACCACACACACCACACACACCACACACACACACCACACACACACACCACACACACACCACACACACACACACACACACACACACACACACACACACGGCCTCCCGCACTTGAAGTCACACACGCATGCCCTGCCAGCCCAGCAAGGACCATGCCCCTGGGGTTTCCTCTGACCTTTGGAAATGGGTTTTATTAAGATCTCCGCTTTACAGCTGTGCAAGTTGAAGTGTCTTGACTAGGGTCATAAGCTGGTGACAGGCAGAGTCTCCTGTATTCTGAAGCCAGTATTCTGCCTGCTCTTTCCCTCTCTTCCTGTAGCCCCAGCCCAGTCCTCCTGGTGCATACCAATCTTCCCTTCCGGTTCCCCCTCTAGACAGACCCAGGCTCAGAATAGGTGCGCTCCCCGACCACAGTAACAAGGCCCTGCAGTGAGTGAGACGCAGAGACCCTCCCCGCTGGGGGTCCCTGACTGTCCCACACAGCTTTCCCCAGCGGGGAGGCGCTGAGAGTACCCGAAGGTCTTTGGGAATCAGATCCCTGAGATCCTGGGCCTCCTCCCGGGCCCACCCTCATCCTGGGGAGCAAGGGCCACCCTCTCCTCCCAGAGGTGGGAAACTGGGGAGCAGGGAGGCAGAGCCCCTGCCCGAGACCCTGCAGGCCTGCAGGTGCTCCCTCTCTGGGGGTGGGGGGGCAGCTCAGTGCTCCCTGTTCATGACGCCCCTCTGCGGCCCCCTCCTCACTTCTGCCTCAGGGTGCCCAGGTCCTGCGCCAGATTGTCCCTCTCCACCTCGAGCCGGGCGCTGTTGGCGGTAAGTTGATCAAGCCGCAGCCGCAGCTCGCGCAGCTCCGCCTGGTAGACGTCGGCAAGCTTGGTGGGCTCCTTGGCCCGCAGCTGGTTCAGCTCAGCAGCCAGCGCCTTGTTCTGCTGTTCCAGGAAACGCACCTTCTCGATGTAGCTGGCGAAGCGGTCATTGAGCTCCATCATCTCCGCCCGCTCACTGACCCGGGTCTCCTTGAAGCTGGAGTTGAGCGCCCCGGCCAAGGAGAAGTCCACCCGGACCGGGAGTGCAGGCGGCATTCGAGCCAGGGACAGGCGGGTGACAGGACCCAGGCGGCGGCCCCCCACCCCCATCTCTGAGGAGGAGACATAGGAGCGGCGAGCCGCTGAGGTGACCCGTCTCCTCTCCATCCTGTCCTGGCTCTGCCTGCTCCTGGGATGTGCTGGCTTTATGAAGAAGGGCCTGGCCTGGCCCGGCCCAGGCTGGCCCTGGCAACACCCCCTGGCATAGCCTAAGTGGGTGGGGCTGGGCCGCAGCCCAGCCATGGGGAGAGTGCCTCTCATGCCCACCGAGGTCACTGTGCCCAGAGACAGGGCCTCCTGGGCATGCCAGCCCCAGCCTGGCTCCAGACGGAGGTGCTAGTGGGCAGTTCCCGGGGCCGATGCTGCGTCTGGGGCCCTGACCACTGGACAAGGAGACCCTTTCACTGGGACGGTGGGTCAAGGAAGGGCTGGACCAGATGACCTCTGACCTGTCTTCTAACTTTTAGATCCTATGACCCAGGCCTTTCCTCACTCAGCATTCTCAGGCACACTCAGTGCCTGTTAGATGCTGGGAATCTGGTGGAAGACAAACCTGTTCCATATCTTCAAGGAACAGCCTATGTTACAGTTTCCTGCCAGCCTCATTCCCAACAGATTCCTGGAGTCCACCCCTCTGAATACAGGCGTTCTGCATTCCTGCTTTCTCCCCATCTGCAGGTGCGGGGCTGTGGGCTGGAATTAGAACCCGCCCTTTGTCTGGAGGGTCAATTGAGGCCTCTGTCTAGCAGTGGGGGAATGATGGAAGGAACGTGGAGCCCCTGATAGGGTAAGTGGGGGCAGGCACTGTACTCTCTGGCCATCCCCCTGGGTCACTCTTAAGCCCCAGCCTCAGCCTCATCGGGCTCACCCCTTCCTTGCCCAGCCTCCCCACACCCCCTCCCAGAGCGCAGGCCTTGACAGCTCCACAAAGCACTTGTGAATGAGCTGGCTGTCCCAACTCCCATCTTTGTTCTTGTAACACCCCGTTTCCCTGGCCACCCCTCACCTCACTCTCACACTGGAGATTTATCTCCTTCAAGTTCCCACACATCGAGCTGAGAAGCTGGGAAAGGCTTCTGGGGAATCGGTGGGTTTGGGAACCTAGGAGCCAGTGGGTTTGAACTGGGAGCCTGGGGCCTGGGCCCTGTTGCCCCTTGAGATTTCAGATCCAATCACACCTTCTATCTGGTCCCCCGGGGTCAGTACCCTGCCCAGGCCCTTCACCCATCTGTGTCCCTGGACTTCTGGGAAGTGGGCAGCCTTCCTCTCCTGCCCCCCCCCCGCCACCGCCCCACTGCCCACTGCCCATGCCTGGGCCTCTGATGCCTTTTCCCGAGGACTTGCTGAATGGAGCCTTGTTCTCCACTGCCGGTGACGGTGTCGCGTGGCAAGGGCAGCCCTTGCAGGGGGCTGTGCTGTTTTTATCCCAAGATGCCAGCCTGTTGGGTGGGGTGCAGCCCAAACCCCTTGCTCAAAGAGCTTCTCGGAAAGCACCTGATGGGGGCTGGGGTGCAGCAGGGAGCAGGCTCTGTGCCCACCCCTGACCATTGTGTTTGTGCCATGGTGAGTCATTCAGTGGGCACCTCACAGTGGTGAGTCATTCAGTGGGCACCAAGGGGAAGCCCTGGGGGTAGCCCAGCACTGCCAGGTCTCCAGCTCTGCAGACAGGGTCTGGCTACTCGCCTCCTCCCCAGCTGTCAGAGCCAGCGCAGCCCCTGAGCTCCTGTCTGGGCAATGCCCCCTCGTCCACGCCAGGGGAGATGCTTTTCATTTGGGCAGGTTACAGGCTGCTTGCCAAGATTTCCCCGTGAGTCCCAAGCAGAGAGAGGAGGTGAGAATCCCTAATTCTTTAGCAGAGTCTGACCCTGGGCCTGAGCAGTATCATGGGGAGGGGAATCTTGAATCTTGAGGAGGGGGCACCCAGTCACTTGATCCTGCTGTGGGTTGAGGGGCCGGGGAAGGATGGGGGCAGGGAGTGACATTAAAGGAAGGACAAGACTGGGGACAAACCCTTGCCCCAGCTCCTCTCCGTGGCTTGGAGAGGCTGCCCTTCCAGCTTGCCGGGCAAGTCACAGTGTGTGGCCTTCTCCCTTTGTACAAGTGAAATCTAGTTGAAATGAGCGCAAAGCGGTCCTGGAGGGAAAAGATGTAATAGAGCAGGAAGGGCTTGTCAGGGACTCTCAGTGATTGTGTCTGGGAGACAGGGGCTCAGCTCGTTTTAGCAGCAGCAGCAGAGACCCCCTCCTTAACCCCTTCACCCACTCGCTGGGCCCCTGTCACCCACCCAGGCCCTCTCCCTCCATCTTCAACTCCCATCCAGCCTTCAGACC
Source organism: Monodon monoceros (assembly GCF_005190385.1). NCBI lineage: Eukaryota > Metazoa > Chordata > Mammalia > Artiodactyla > Monodontidae > Monodon > Monodon monoceros. The sequence continues at coordinate 20,040,619 of NW_021703786.1, forward strand.
CAGCTCTACACTCAGCCCTTAACTATCTGAAGTTGTCCACACAGCGAAGCAAAGAAATAGATAGACTCAGTCGTGGTTGTTTATCAAACCTTCATTATTTTTTATTATACCTTCATTGTAGAAAAATCAGCAAATACAGATAAGCAAAACAAAATTTAATTAGCTATAATTTTGCCACCTGGAGATATAAACATTACCGGATTTTTTTCTACACATATAAATTCAGTTTTTAAAAGTAGGCTCATGCTGTACAAATTATTTTGTAACTTGCTTTTTTTTACTAGACAATATGTTGTGAACATCTTTCCATATCAGTAAATATTTATCTACATCATCATTTTAACAGTTGCATGGTTTTCCACTATGTGCATTAATGTAACCAAGCCCTGTTGTTGGACAGTTATGTCCCCTCTCCCTCTGTTCTAGGTCACACCATGATGCACATCTGCCTCAGGCAGACACAGCTCCCGGCCTCCACCTCTACCCCCCTCCTCCCAGCCTGACTCAGGCCCCATTCTCTGTGGCGCCTCCTCTCCTGCTTCCCCAATCTGAGGGCCTCATCTATCCAAAGCCTCGGGCCAGTTCCTAGACTGACTTCCGGACTAGATGGCAGAACGCTGCAGGTCCCAAGAAGAGGATGCCTGGACGCCCTTCCACACGGCCTTCGGCCAAGCTGCGCCCCACTGCAAGCCGAGTTGGGGACAAGATGACCTCCCACTCCCTGTGCCCATCTTCTACGTCAGAACTTGCCAGGATGCCCTCCTGCCTACAAGGCCCAAGTTGATCCCAGGATAGATCAACACGTCACCCGACCTCAACCTGCACACAAGGTGCCCAGTGTTTTCCAAACCTGCCAGCCTCTAATTCAAGGGGCCCTTTTGTCCCTTGACTGCTGCCCACTGACTCCACTTGTGCTCCTGCCACTCTCCCAGTGCTTGGCACAGCATGGTGGTCAGCAAGAGTGAGTGGGATGGAGAGAACGTGGATCTCTGACCAGTCCATCCACTCGGTGACCCATCTCTGAGGAAGGAAACTGGCCACTAGATGGCAGTGCTGAGCTGACCAGGTCTGAGTGGCCTGGTGGACATAGCCCTTTGGAGGCAGGAAGAAAGTTGGTCTCACAGCTCTAGGCAGGCTTTCTAAAACCCAAATGTGCATCACTTAGAGGGCTCACTAGAATTGCCTCTGACTGCTATGGCAGTGCCGTCTAGGTGAGAGAGCAAGGCCAGGGCCAGTCAATAGCTGTATGATCTTGGATGACTCAGGAACCTTCTCTGAGTCTCCATTTCCCCATCTGTAAAATGAGGTCTAGACATACTTACTTCCAAGGTAGTTGTGAGATAAAAATCAGTGAAAGCCAGACACAGCAGGTGCTCGACAAATCCTAGCTTCCATTTAATAACACCTACCAGGTGCTTTACCTGTTTCCATGTTAGCGCATCTGTGATGGGGTGGACCCGGGGGGCTGGGAGCTGGGTCTTCCAGGGGAGCGGCCATGTCCTGTTGACTCCATTGGGGTTGGGGCAGGGACAGCATGTGGGCAGGCCCCCCCTGCAAAGGGCAGTTACCTGGCAGTGTGGACAGGATGTGGGGAGGGGGGCAGCACCCTTTGCCCCCAGATCACTAGTTGTTTGTGGCTTTGGGTCTCCCAGGGAACATGTGAGAGTTATGTCCCCCTGTTCTGGAGGAGACTCAGAGTACAGGCTGTCTCCCAGCCTGCTTGCTCTCCTCCCTGACTCCCACAGTGGGCTCTGTCGCTCCATCCTTGCCCTTCCCCAACCCTTGTGGGCTTGAGACCCACAGCTCCATTGGCTTGAGAACCTCTTGGTGTGTCAACATCTCCCATGGGTGCGAGTCTCTTCTGCACTTTAGCCTGAGGCTTCCCAAGGGCAAGACCCCCTGAAGATGGGGTCCTCCCAATGCTAGACCTATGTTTTCCCATCAGACTGGGATGCACCTAAGGGTAGGGTCTGTCTCCCCCTTCAGACTCAGGCACCCACAGGACAGGAGCCGCCCTTTCCCCTTGGATGGGAGCCACCTAATGGGAGAACCCATGGTTCACTGTCAGCTGGGAGCTCCCTGAGGGCAGGGGTCTTCCCTTTCTGTTGGAGGATGGTTGGAGGATGGCTGCCTCAAGCCAGGGATGGTTCCTTCTCTGATCCTGAGCCTGTGTCCAGTCCAGCTCTGTCGGTTAGAAGCGCCCAACTCCTGTGGCTGCAGACGGGTTCCGGGTGAACCCTTGGACTCCTTCTCCTTCTCTTCCCCAGCCCCTCAGCCGTTGGAGGCATCAGCTCATTCACCTTCACAGACCCAGGGGCCAGGCTGCTGTGTTGGGGTTAATAAGCTCGGGCCCTTGCTCTACTCCTGCCTCCCCACCCAGCCAGGGGCCGCTCAAGCCTGCCCCCAGCCTCTAACCCTGAGACCAGCTCTTTAATTGCTTTCCTTGGTCTGCTCTGCTCCCTGCTCCCTTCCGTCTCCCTGCCTGACTGTGTCCCTTTGGGAGGGTGAGAGGCGGGGACCAGATGTGTCCCTGGAGGGAGGAGAGGGCTGACCGGTGGCCTGTTATTTCCAATCCAGTGATCCTTCAAATGGGCAGGATGAGCCGGGGGTAGGGCTGCGGGTGAGCCCAGGGGAGCTCTGGGGTGAGCTAGAAAACACAGCCATGGTCTCCAGGCTCTTGGGTATGACTCTGGTCCCTTCCTCCACCCACAAACTCCATCCCAAGACTTTCTAGGTCCCTATTCACAAAAGAACTGTGGAGAAGGGGAAGACAGCCAGAAACTAGACTCTGTCTGGGAAGCAGGATCCCCCAAACCTAGCCAAGAGCCAAAGAGACATTCTGGGGGAAACTGGAGGCAGATGAGCAAGGGTCTGGGAGGCAGGATGCCTGAGTTAGCAGCTGCCAAGGAGGAAGGATCCCCATGGGGTGATGATATCCCCTGTGGGTGCCAAGCCGATGGCTGGCAGTGGGAGGACCCAGTGGAAAAAGCCCAGTCCCTGCCTCTTGACACATCCTAACACTGACAGAGGTTTGGGTTTACGCTCAGGTGACAAGGACTCCATCCTGACTCTTTGTGTGAAGGGACCATGTCTTGTTCTGTGTCTGCAGCTCCTGGCACTGAGCCTGATTCTCTGAACTGGGCAGGAATTTGTGCCCCCGGGGTGGGGCCCAGACCTGAGCTTCCGGGCCTGGAGTGGGTGCAAAGAGCCTGGGAAGAGAGGACATCTAAACTCCCTGAAGTAGAGGGAGGGGCTCTGCGTAGGCCCTCAAGGCGGAAGAGGCAGGCTGAAGCCGGGAGGGGGAACCTAGGGCAGTGGACGGGGGAGCCATCTATTGCCGCCTCTGGCGGATGACTCTATTTGAGAACAATCCAATCTCAGAGCCTCATCGCTGGCCACGGAGGTCAGCTGGGAGCCGGCCGTCAGCTCGCTGCCCCCCTCAGCCCCTGCCAGCTCCCTGGGCCAGCCAGGCTGCCTCCTCATGGGCGGCCCATCTCAGCCCAACCTCCCGTGATTGAGGGCAGGAGCCACATGTGCTTAACTCCATTGGCAGAATCTTTGTACATTTAATTGGTCACCCGAGAGCACATTTTGCACCACGGAGCCACAAATGTTTGCTGAGAGAATGGTCAGCTGCAGAACATCCTTGTCAAGAGTGACCTCTTCCCCTTGCAAGCTGCCCCCAGCCCTCGTGCAACGGAGCCTGTTGGGCGAAGCTTGCCCTCCTGGCCCTGGTTACCAGCCACCTTGCCCTGTGCCTGCTGCCTCTGCGCTTGCAGGGGTGATGGTGACGATCAAATGAGATAATAGTTGTGAGGGCCCCAGGAAATGAGGAACTTATTCAATTTGGATCCAACCAGCATGCGGCAAGGTCTCCTGAGGTCAAAGGCACCACACCAAGCCGTTGGGGGCTACAGATGTGAGGCGGTGACTGCTTCTGTGGGGATCATGGTACACAGGGGAAGAAAACTCATGAAGACTAATTGGAGAGGAGGAAATTCCCGGCACGCGGAAAGAAATGATGTCTGTTCACTTCTAGGCAGAAGCAGCTTGGTGTCACGTGTACGACCAGATCCTGGTCTGAGTCCTGGCGCTGCCACTTGCCGTCTAACTCCGGGCACATTTTGTTAACCTTTTTGTCTATTTCCTCATTATACCTCATAAGGTCGTGAAGTCGTGTGAGATGCCTGCAGCCGGTAGGAATGCGGCGCTCCCCTCTGTGCTCTCCACTCCTCCAAAAAGGCATGGAAACTGAGCGGGGAGGGGTGCCCCAGGTAGAGGGGGAGGTTGCTCGCCCAGAGCAGCAGAGGCCTCATTTGAAATTAGCGGCATTGTTTACACACTACTCACAAAGTGCTAAATGCCTTTTACGTGTTTGTTTTCAGAAGCAATTTAAACACAGACTCCTGGAATTTTGGTTATGCCATTCGTTCATGCAGCCAGCCACGTCTTCCTGGGGAAACAGAGGTAGGCTTGGGTTGAACTGTCACAATCCGAATGAGTGGAGGGGAAAGCCACGAACGGGGGTGGAGGGGAGCTTTCGGAGCTGTGGGAGGAAGATTGCAATGGGTTCCAGCAGGTGGAGGCTCAGCCTGGAGCCTTGTAAGACCTGGGGACCACTAAGACGCTCTCTCTGACGACAGGACTCCTGGCAACCCACCACACGCAGGCTGTAGGAGGATGGACCAGGCCTCCAGGGGTGATAGCTTCTTCACCTGCTAAGGAGCAGGGGCCCTTAGCAGAAGGTGGGGCTGCGGAGTAAGGGACAGGGCCCACCTGTAAGGCTGAAGGAGGAGGCAGAGGGGGCATGTTTTTTATACTCAGAAGTTTCTTGAAGAGGAACACACACCAAGGATGGAGATGGTTTATTAATCATTATAATTAACAAACTATATATGTATATATATATATATATACCTGCAGAACTGAAGGATCAGCGGATATAAACCCAAGTATCAACAGCTCTTATGTCTAGGTGGCAGCATTAAGGCTTACACTCCTTCCGCTGAGCGTGTACCGCTTACAGTCGGGCGAAAGCGATAAACTCTGCGCATTTGGAAGTCGAGGCGCCCCATCACCCGCATAGTCGCCAGGGCTGCGGCGGGTGCGGCTCTTACTCCAGGCCGGGGGAGGGGGCCGAAGACGCCTTCCTCTCAAAGCCAGGAAGGGCCAAGCTGGGACTCCCTCATGCCCCCATCCCATGCCCACCCCTCCTCAACCGCACAGTGGGCATCACCATGCAGAGCCCTGTGTTAGATGGGGGGTGGGCAACAAAGCCCCCAAAAGCCACCTTCCCGCATGGAGGGTGTTATAAACTAGGGGGGAATGATGGCAGCACCCTTTAAAAGAGCAACACGTTAAAACTCACAAATGAATAAATACACGCTGAGAAGCTGAGTGTAACAAGAGATTAATAAAGAGGGCGAGCAGCAGAATGAACGTCTGGGGGAGGACTGTTAATAAAGGAAGAGGGTGTTGGCATTAATTGCTCCGAGCCAAGGAAGGCAGGTCAGGGCTCCTGGTTTAGGCGGCTCCAGGGACCAACAGGGGCCGGCGGTCAGGACACCTTGGCGGAGAAGCTCCCAGCTGACAGTGCTCTCCCAACCCTCAACAGTTCCTTCTGGTTCCTCTGGTTGCCAGGGGAGTGGAGACTGGAGGGGGGCTCTGCAGGCCAGTTAGATGAGGGGAGGCAGGGAGGAAGGAGAAAAGTGAGGCTGTATCCCACCATTCCCTTCCCCCACCCCATCCCCTATTTCTCTCACCAGGGTCCCTGAGATGCTCGGAAGTACCCCATGCCCTCCTCTCGCCTGTCTCCGCCTACATTTTTTTTGGCGGCTTGCGAGGTCTTACTTCCCTGACCAGGGATTGAACCTGGGCCACCGCAGTGAACGCGCCGAGTCTTAACCGCTGGACCGCCAGGGAATTCCCTCCCCTCCTACTTCTTGTCCCCATCTGCCACTGTGACCCAGAGCATCCCTGCCCTCAAATACCAGTCACCTGGGATTGCCAGGGGCCCAGCTGACTTCTTCAAGGTGCTGCTGGGGAGGCGGGCGATGCGACTGTGGCCGCGGGAACTGCGGGAGGGAAGGAAGGAAGAAGGGAGGAAGGTCACCGCCAAGCCTCTGGACTACGGGGTGGGGGGGGTCGGGGTGGGTGGGAGGGTAAGAGCTAGACACGGAGCCTTGGGAGCGGGGGGAGGCTGAGCAACAGTAGGAAGAACTTGGCCAAGGCCAGACCTGAGGGTGGGAGAGGCAGCAGAGGGGAGGGGAGCTGAGTGCGGTTCGGGAGGGAAGTAGAGGTGAGCGGGGGGGTAGTCCACTCCCTGGATTACCCAGTGAACACTGAATGTCCCCCTCGTGGAGAGAGGGTCTGTGGCCTTTACCAAAGGAGGGCGACATCTCTAATATAATCCTGTAATAGCAAGAGCCCAGGGAACCTCAGACAACCAGACGCTGGTCCTGCCAGAGGACCAGCTGTAGTTGGCCCGGGTGCCCGCTGCCCTGGTGACATCTCCTTCTTTTCCTCCGCCCACATCTCCCCAGCCTCACCTCACAATGCGCCTCTTCTTGCGAGCTGAGGTCCCAGGGAAGGAAGTTGCCGGCTTGGGGCCCTTCACGGTGAACAGGGGCCTGGGTCCGCTGGGGAGGGAGGAGGATGAAGGTGGCACATCAGGAGGGAACCAGAAAAGAGTGCCAGCACCTCCCGCTCCGGCGCCCGGCTTGCGGGGCAGGGAGGTTAGACAAGGTGACCTCTGCGGTTTCTTCCTCCTAAGAGGTGGACTCCCCTCCCTGCCTCACTCGGCCTGGGCTGACAGCTGAGTGACAGGCCTGCTCTGGAAGAACATCCAGGTGTCAGTTTCTGGCGCGTCCGGGGAACTGGAGTTCAGACAGTTTCACCCTTCCACCTGCCTGGCTCTGAGCTTGTTACTGAGAGGGGGTTCGGGCTGTGGGAGAGGTGGGGGGAGCAGTGGGCAGCCTGCCACCCTCGGCCTCCCGAGTCCAGGTCAGTCTGCTGCTTGTTCGCGGCCTTGGACTGTCCTGAGCTGGTTGCTGCTCCCCGCTCCCTGCCATGCGGGCAGAAGCCGAGGGTGAGAGCATCTTCCCACTGAAAAATGCTGAATAAAGTTTTCTCAGGATCCCCTTCCCAGTTCCAGATGCTGGGCTGGAGGGTAAAGTCTGGGGCGGAAGTAGTAGAAACAGGTATTTCTCAGTGGGATACAGAACTCAGACCAGGCCCAAGTGATGCCAAGGAACAGAGTGGGCTGGGCACCCCATGTTAGTTCCTCCTCCCTGCTGACCCTCCCCATAGGGGGCGCCTGTGAGCTACTCATGGGCATGTCACAAACCAGCACAGAGCTGGCGGCTTTGAAGTATAGATGGACAAGGCAGGGCCTGGAGAGAAGCAACGCCTCCAAAGACACGGCGCGTTCTGCTCTCCTGGGCCTGGATGCTGGTCAGACCAAAGGGAAAGAGATGCAGTGTCCCAACTCCAAGAGCGTGCTGTCTTGCGTTCCCCTGGGCAGCACCTCTGTCCCTTGCTGACCCCTGACCCCCTGCTGGGAGGCCAGAAGGGAGACCCACCTGGGGATGAAGGGCTGATCCAGCCTGTTCAACTCCTGGGGGACACTGTCCCAGCCAATGCATTCGTGGAAACCCAGCTTTGAGGGGGTCTCCTCGGAGAGATCAAAGGTGGCATTGAGGTCCCGTGCAGGCAGGGCCAGAGGGGTAGAGCAGTTCTGCAGAGCGGAAGGGCCCAGGGGCACCCGGCTTTTGATGACTGTGGCTGGGCAGAAGTGAGGGGAATGGCAGGGGGAGGAGGCCCGTCCCCCCGTGGGGGTGATGGGCCCATACGGAAGCCGAGCCTCAGGCGGGGTCCCCCTCGTCAGGCAGGGCAAGAGGGACTGGCGCCGGCGCTTGGTCCCGGGCTTCGGGTCTGGGGGGCTGTCTGGCTCCAAGGGGCTCGGTCTCCTCCTTTTCTTCTCTGTGGGCCGTTGGGATGCCTGAGCTGAGGTGCGGTCAGGCCCGGGTGGGACGCCGAGAGCGTGTATGAGGCCATTCAGTTGCTTTGCCATGGTCCGGGTCACAGGGCCAGAGTATCCTGGAGACTCTGGGCAGAGAGGAGGGTGCTGAGGGGAGATCAGGGATTGGCCAGAAGGAAGGAGAATTTGTAGAATTTGGGGAGAGAGACACGGGACAGGCAGGAGCCCCTGACTCCTCGGGTCTGCGTGACCCCTGGGGCCTCTCTGTGCAGAAGTCCATGATCCTAGGGGTCCAGTCTCTGACCGAACTATAACCCTGCACCTGGGGCCCCAGCCACCCCTTGGCACCAGAAGACAGAGGCCGAGCAGGGCTGAGACTCACTTGACTCTGAACGTAGCTCCTGAGCCAGAGGTGACCCCCTGGCCGGGTCAGGCTCCCCGGTGGCCTCTGCTCCAGGCTCAGTGTTTTCCTCTTGTACCAGCTGCTGCAGCATCTCGAATTCTGCGATCATGTCAGGGGTCAGGAGGTTGGCTGCTTGGAGCAGGGAATACTGGCGCTGGGCCAGGCACAACACCCTCAGAGCCAACCTGGAACAGAGAGAAGGGGATCCCCACTCCACCTCAGACCTGCCTGGAGGACCCAGCCCCAGGGCTCCAGGCGTAGTGAGCAGCACACGTGCACGGGCCCTCCCGGACCACCTGGCCGGCCTCATCACCCTTCCAGCCGTGCTAAAGACCAGGGCTGGCGGAGACGACCCCGGTAATGGTGGGCGGCTTCACCCATAAACATGTCCCCTGACAAAGACAGTAGTTGGGAAGTAGGGAAAGGGCACTAAGTGGCCTTGGACTCGGAAGGTCTGAGTTTCCTCTGAGCTCTGCCACCTACAAGTGCTGTGATCTTAAGTCCATTTCCCAGAGGGGCAATGGGAGGTAGCAGAGAAGAGCCGGGCTCAAGTCAGACTAACAGCTCAAAACCCGGCTCCAACACATCCCAGCTGCGTGACCTCGGATCACCTCTTTCCCTCAGTGTCCGCATCCCTAAAATGAGGTCAACACACGCAGCCACCTCACAGGGTTGCTGGGGAGATGAAATAGGTTATATTATTTAAAAAATTGTTGGCAGCGCCCGGCAGATTGCAGAATCCTAGTTCCCTGACCAGGGATTGAACCCGGGCCCTCGGTAATGAAAGCACAGAGTCTCAACCACTGGATTGCCAGGGAATTCCCCAAATGGGTTATCTTAAAGTGTTTAAAGAGTACTTGGCACATACCCAGCACTATAAGGTTAGTTAACTGTTGTTTTCTCTAATAGTGATAATAATAATGCCATCTACCTTGTTAGGATAATAAGAGATTAAATAATGTTGATCTTGGCTCCAAGGAGACCCTCAAAAATGCATTCAGTCTGCTCTTTCTATTTAGTGATTGGGATGCTGAAAGAGTATGTGTGTATTAACACACACTTCACATGCACTGAGGCGCTATTTAAAGAAAATTATGAAGGACTCCCCTTGTGGCGCAGTGGTTAAGAATCTGCCTGCCAGTGCAGGGGACACGGGTTTGATCCCTGGTCTGGGAAGATCCCACATGCCGCAGAGCAACTAAGCCCATGCGCCACAACTACTGAGCCTGTGCTCTAGAGCCCGCGAGCCACAACTATTGAGTCCGCGTGCCACGACTACTGAAGCTCGCGTGCCTAGAGCCCGTGCTCCGCAACAAGAGAAGCCACCGCAATGAGAAGCCCGCGCACCACAATGAAGAGTAGCCCTCGGGCTTCCCTGGTGGCGCAGTGGTTGAGAATCCACCTGCCGATGCAGGGGACACGGGTTCGTGACCCAGTCCGGGAAGATCCCACATGCCGCGGAGCGGCTGGGCCCGTGAGCCATGGCCGCTGAGCCTGCGTGTCCGGAGCCTGTGCTCCGCAACGGGAGAGGCCACAGCAGTGAGAGGCTCGCGTACCGCAAAAAAAAAAAAAAAAAAACAATTGTAGCCCCCGCCCGCCGCAACTAGAGAAAGCCCGCGCACAGCAACAAAGACCCAATGCTGCCAAAAATAAACAAATAAATAAATTTATTTTTTTAAATATATATGTAAAAAATAAAATAAAGGAAATTACGAGGGTAATGTGATTATTGATGTTGTAAATTTAGATTCTAAGAAAGCAAATTTTCCTTCTGTGAGGCACACCCATGATAAAAGGATAAACAGTTATCTCTGTGGGGATTATTCATGGCCAGTCATTTATCCCTGGGTAGCATTTACCTGCCTGGACATCTCTGAGCCCCCTCCTCTGTCCTCAGTGTGTGCTCAGGGAACCCAAACTCATTTTATAAAGCAGCCTCAAGGCCTTTTTGAAAGAAGGCAGGATGTAAATTAAAAAGGACACAGCAGAAACTCATTCTATATCTGCCTGAGCCACACATTTTATGAAAATTAGAGAGAGAAAAGTGGGAGTCTGGGGAGAAAGCCACTGGCCTGGATGTCAGATGACCCAGGTCTGGCCCCGTCCCTCTTGCCGTGTAGCCCCCGTCAGTCTATATCATGGGTTTTCAATTCAGGTTTCAAGAAACCCATCGGAGAACATTTTTAATAGAACAGCTCTGCTTTATCTGTTCTACATATTAGACCTCAGCATAAGATTTCATTTGAAGACAGGGCTTTGCCGCTAAAAAAAAAATTCCGAAAAACCACTGAACTGGAAAATCTAAGATCTACTCAGGGCCCTGGCAGTCTAAGATTCTAAACTCTAAGGCCAAAGCAAAATTATTTTCGATGATCTGGTTGTTAGGTTGTTTTCAAGCATGGAGAAGATCTAGAATGTTCTGCAGCCCCTGACACTTGGGGTCTTCCATCACAGTTTATTAGTATCTATAATTAACTCTAAGAAGTAAGGAAAACAAGGACCATGATGCCCAAATCGTAGCCGAGGTTGAAGCAACTTGTCAGAAACCGCAAAATCAGAGGCAAAGCAGAAATGAGAACCCTGGTGTCCTAGCAACGCGGGACTCCAGGCAGAGAGACCCTGAGTCATCAGTGGGAGTCCATGGTCGTTCCCTGGGGGCCAAGGGGACATCCCGCCAGTGCATCCCTGCCACTCCAGGGCCCCGGGTGTCGGCAGCGGGAGACAGATAATGAGCCGCTGATTATTCAGGCTGCAGCATTTTTTGCTGAGTCGGGAACAGGCACTCCCCAACAAGAAATAAAATTAAACAGGCCCTTCTGTCCGGAAGCTTTAAATACACTGCTTAGCGTGAAGCGTGCTGGGGAGGGAGGTGTAGGGTTGGCAGCAGCAAAGCTAAGTGGCAGGGGATTTATGTTCTGGGGGCCAAGGAAGAAGATACTAGCTGCACCTCTCTATTAAGCACGGAAAGAATGGTCCAAAAGCCATTTCTCTTTGGGTTTGTATTTACTTCAGAGGAGAGGAGCAGCAGTCAATCTGTTGATGAAGACACACGACGAACACCTGACTCAGGAAAGCTGTCCCTTGCTCAGCTGCTGGCAGCTGTCTCCTTGCTGAGCACAGGCAGCTTGGCCCTCAGACTGGAGAGCAAAGCACTAGCCCAGGCAGCCCTGCCCTAGCTCGGTGTTTGCCAGCTGTCTGGATGGAATTCGGTGTTTTGCTTCCCTCCTGTTGGGCTGCCAGCTACACGGAGTAATAAATAGAGAGGATGCTACATAAACAGAGTAGGTGATAATATCAAATTGTTGACAGCAGGTAAGGGACAATATTGATGAGAAAAGACTTGCCTCTTTAACTAGAGCAGAAACAGAGCTTTTGTGATGTACTTAGCGCCAACTCCCACCCCAGGAGGCCTGGAACCCATCACCTCCCGCCTTGGAGCAAGAAGATACCTACTGCTTAGAACGGTCGCTGCCCAGGTTCTGTGGTGGGAGGTGGTCCACGACTGGCTTGGGCTGCAGGGTCAGGTCAGGGGAGCCGGGCAATGGGTGTCTGAGGTTCTGTGCTGGCACCTGGATTGGAACCTAGAGAGGAAGGGAGTCACAGGTCAAGGGCCCAGGACGGCCTCCCTCGCTTTACGTGAGCAGCGCCTACAACCCGTCCCTCCTCCGAGAGTGGGAATGACAGCTCCTGGAACGACCAGGTCCTGGTAGTGGCTTTTTCTCTCCCGGTCCCCCTGCTCCTTCCCTGTTCCCCTTCTGTTAACACTCAGCCTCCCCACTTCCAGACACACAGGATCTGACAGACTAGTTCTTCCTGCGCAGGATATGAAAGCCTCCTAATGACTGAGGTGTAAGACATCCAGGTAGAGAAGCTGGGACTGAAGGGACCCTGTGAGTTGGGGGTGGGGCATTTCTTTCAATATTCCACCAGCTCCAAGTCTTACCTCCTCAGCCGGACCTTCGTCCTTGTCCTCTGGGAGCTGCTCTCTTTCTGAAGAGTTCCCTTCCACGACCTTCTCCACCTGGGCCTCTGTCCCCAGGCTCTCCTCTTGAAGGACTGCCGACCCTGGGCGTAGCTCTGGGGTGCAGGACTGGCTGGGGAGGCGGGATGGCGAGGGGCAGATGGGAAGGCTAAGGCGGAAAGGAGAGGTTTGAAAGGCGGGAAGCGGGGGCAGGTGGGAAAATCAGGGAGGCGGCAGGGTCTCTGTGGCTCCAGGTCCATAAGGGGTGGATGCTTGGGTAATAAGAGGGCAGTAGCTGAGCGTGGGAGAAGGAGTCAGGGATTTTCTGATTTAGGAAACAATGACACCCGCCCCTTAAATGCACCTTCTTTTGAAGAGTAGATGCTGCTTATATAGGTTGGGGTGTGATTTACTCCTTTGACATAGACCATTCTAGGTGACAGTCAGTGTGCCGGGCAGTGAGTAGGAACCCCTAACCCCAGATGCCAGAACAGAAGCGAGGAGTCCTAGCCCTGCAGAAGCTGGAGAAAGGATGGGGGCAGGTAGGGGCGGCAGAACTCACGGTTGATGTGGAGGGTCCGCTTTGGGGGGCTGCGAGGAGTCCTGCTGCGGGGCCTGGGCTCCTGCCTCGTACACTCGGAGCTTCTCCCTCAGGGCGGCCACCTGGAACGAAGCAGCCCAGCCCCTCAGAGCGCCGGGTGAGCACAGGAGGCAGGGGGCAGGCAGAGCGCCCTGGCCGCGCGCCGGCGGTCCCGTCCTGCCCCCGAGCCGGGCGCCCTGCCTCCCGGCCAAGCTCCCGGGGCGGCTCCTCACCTCAGCCTGGAGCTGCCGGCAGGTGCTGGCGTACTGGCTGATGGGACAGTCCAGGCTGATCACGTTGCTCTTCAGCTGAGATGGGGGCACAGGGGAGGGATCTGTTTGTTCATTCAAAGCAGCTTTCGGCAACCACTTCCGGCGGCCAGACGCCGCGCTAGGCACACCTCACTCACATTCCCGAGACGCACCCTCACGGCTGAGGGAACAGGGAGGCCAGTGGCTCTCCTAGCACAGCAAGAGGAGAGCTTGCCTTTGAACCCGAGACCCCGGCTCCCTGACCGATATGCTCTCTGCAGGCCAGGGGCTCTGCCGCAGCGGCTCCTGGAGCACCGGGGCTCCCTGGAGGAGGCGGGGGAAACCGGGCAACTCTGCTTTTATCTGTGTTATATGTTGTTTTGCCAAAAATATGGGCCTGCTGCTAAAAACAAGTCTGACAAAGATCACTGGCTGATACTCGGCCACTCCCTTCTGTTGCCTCCCTCTTGAGAAGATTCTGCCTCAATCATCCCAGTGCTGTGATATTTTAAGGACGAGGACTATGTCACTTCTTCCCTCGGCCTTGCGGGAACGCTTGTTCCAGGTACCAGAGGAGGCCAGTGGGTCCTGTCCCCTCCTCCTCCCAGGCTGGGGGCTCCCCCGACACCCCTACACCCTCACTCCAGGGTGGTGGCCCTCCCAGCTGGCACGCACCGAGAGTTTGATCTCCTTGGCCCGGTTGGCATACTTGAGGGTGTTGTAAGTGTCCTCGTAGGCCAGGCTGGAGGGGCTGATGGCAGCGATCATCACCGTGCGGCAGCTGCCCCCGATGGAGTCCTTGAGCAGGCGGGTCAGCTTGCTGTCCCGGTAGGGCACGTGAGACTTGCGGCCCTGGGGACAGTGGGTGGGCGTGGAGTGAGTGTCTGGACTACACAGGCCCAGGCTAGACTCGGTAGCCTTTGCTTTTTGTTTGTTTGTTTGTTTTGTTGACCCCACTGCTGGGCTTACAGGACCTTAGTTCTCTGACCAGGGATTGAACCCGGGCCGCTGGAGTGAAAGCACCGAGTCCTAACCACTGGACCACCAGGAAATTTAGACTTGATAGGTTTCAGCCCAGGGCTGGAGGGAGGGACCCTTGGCTTGGGCACTGGGTCACTGTCCCGGGGAGGAGCCTGGCTCCGTGCAGCTTTACCTTTGCGTCAGCCAGGGCGTTGAGGACGTTGATGAGGGCCAGCAGGGAGCGGTTGATGTTGGCTCCCTCCCGCAGCCGCTCCCCCTTGGCGTGGGTGCTGGACGCCCGCTCCGAGCCAGCCAGGTCAATCAGGCTCATCTTGGCCACCCGAAGGGCCTGGGTCAGACCTGGGATCCGGTCCTGCTGCTTCACGAAGATCTGGGGGCAGATGGCAGGGGTGAGGGGGAACTGGGCACCAGGAGCTCCAGCTTCAGGCCCTGGCCTGTGACCCCTCCTCACCTGGAAGATGGCATGGGAGCGGGAGGACGTAGCGTTGACGTCAGTGGGGTGCTGCGTGCGGTTACGGTTCCCCCTGGTCAGCATCCCCAGCAGCTGCTCAGCTGAGGTCGGCTACAGATGAGATGTGCAGGAAGGGGGCTGTGGTCTCCCCAATGGGGACTTTTCCCCCAACAGAAGGGCTGCTCTTCAGGACCCATGTTACCCCCTTGCTATCACCACCACTGCCCCAACAGGATCCAGGACATCCCCAAACTACCTGGTGAGGGGATCCCGGAGGACCAGTGGGGCTGCTCGTCCCACCTGAGCCCAGCCCCTTACCTGGTGGAAGGAAAGCCCTTGCACCACCACCCCCTTGTCGGGGTCCTCACGGATGGCAAGGGGCCCCTTGGGCTCCAGGAGGTCGTGGATCTGCTCATTGTACACCTGAGGAGAAAGGAAGCCAGGGAGAGACCCGAGGGAGAGGCTGGTCAGGAAGCCTCTCCCCTAGGCGCTGGGGAGAGCTGAGTTGCTGGGTCAGGGAAGCATGATGAGACACGCCGTGGTGAGCGGCACGCTGCCGGATGATGCCACATGATGAGCAGGACAGGCGGGTCAGTTCACACGCAGTCTCTCTTGGAGCTGTGTCCACCCTCTGGGCCCCCGTCTGCCCACTCCCTACCACCCTCTCCCCGCTCCTGTGTACTCCACCCCACTCCCTCTTTAGGTGGTTGTGAGAATGAGAGATGGGGCCGCCCAGTCCTGGGGTGCAAACAGCCCTACCTCCTGGTAGCTGATGAGCACCTCGAGTCTCTTCTCCTCCCGGCAGGCCTCGAGCCTTCTGTACAGTTCCATGGTGGTCAGGTACATGATGCCAGGGTCCCCCTCTCTTCCCAGCATGGTGTGTGTCTTCCCGGCCCCGGTGGCCCCATAGGCAAACACTACAGAAGACAGAGTAGGGAGTAGGGTGGCGGCAGGGCCAGATCCACCTTCTCCAGGGGCTCCCCCAGTGCATTTCCATCCGGTCAGCCCTTCCCTTCTCCCCGAGCCCCTTTCCTTCCTTCCACATGCACGGTTCCACTGCTCCCTCCCAGCCACCCACATCCCCTACGTTCACAGCTGTTGAGTTCTCCATGTCCATTGCTGGTGCCCCTGTAGGCTTGTGGATTTGAGGGCAAAGGGGTCTCCACCATGAGTGGGAGCTTATCCCTTCCTCAGGGAAGCCTTCTCCAGCCTGGGTAGCTTCCTCTGTGGAAGGCCCACAATTCTTTCCCTCATATCACTTATCTTGGTTTTTAACCACACACTTGTGGGTGTGATTCTGTGATGTGTTTTCTCCCAGTTCTAGACTGCAAGCCTCACGAATACAGGAACGCTGTCTGCCTGATCTGCTATTGTATCCCGTGACCCAGTGGAGTGGTCCCCACACCGGAGAAGAATGAATGGGGGGCCCACAGAGAACGCACGGCCGGAGCCCTCCTCAACCAGTGCCCAGCAGAGGGGGAGACAGGCTCACCTGAGCAGTTGTAGCCCTGGAGGAAGCTGTCCAGGATGCTGTGGGTGGTGTGATGGAACACGTCCTGTTGGGTGGCCACCTCACCAAAGACCCGGTCAAAGACAAACGTCAGGTCTTTGCCCTTCTTCTTGGGGCCATCATGGACGCTGCCCCATTTCAGGCCAAGGAAGCCCCCATCAGGCTCCTCAGGGTCAAACACCAGCACCTGTTCATCCACCACCTGAACCACAGGCCGCCGCTGACTCTCCAACTCCCTCGGGGTGGGGGGCCGCACCCGCACCACGACCCGCACCACGCTGTTTTCCACCGCCATCACCATGGCAACACCTGGGCAGAGACATGATGGAGATGAGGACCAATCTGACCCAGGCCTGACCAGGTGCCCTCAGCCTAGCACTCAGGGGCCTTCTCCCACCTCCTCCTCAACAGCTCAGCTCCATTTTATACCTCAAGAGAATATTGATGCCAGCACCAATTATTGACAAATATCTTTCTCATCTGAAAGACCATCTTTGTCATATCCAATGACTGTATTTTTTTCAGAGGCCTATTCTGGGCTATTATGTTCCACTAATCTGTCCAGTCCTGTGCCAGCACCACACTGTTTCCACTCCATTCCTTTACAGTTGCTTCTTATCTAGCAAGACAAGACACCCCTCCCAGCCCCAGCTTTCTTTCTCATGATTCTCTTGGCTATTTTCAGTCATTTATTCTATTCGACTTTAAGAACATTTTATCAATTCCATCCCCATCCCAGAACCACCCCCCCCAAAAAAAAACTCTATTGGGATTACAATCGGAATTATATTAAATTTACATATCTATTTTATATGAAATGTTTTCATACAAGAATATGGCTATTACCTTTCTATTTGTTCATGTATTTTTTATATCTTCAGATAGTTTCTATAATTGTCCTTTTAATACAATTCTTAAGTACTTTATTGCTCTTATGAATGGAATACCTTCCCTATTTCCAGGTGCTAATATGGAGAAACATGATTGATTAAAAAAAAATTATTTATTTGGTTGCGTTGGGTCTTAGTTGTGGCAGGTGGGCTCCTTACTTGGCTCCTTAGTTGTGGTATGCAAACTCTTAGTTACGGTAGCCGTGTGGGATCTAGTTCCCGGACCAGGGATCGAATCCGGGCCCCCTGCATTGGGAACGTGGAGTCTTAACCACTGCGCCACCAGGGAAGTCCTGAAACATGGTTGATTTTTATATATTTGCCTTATACCCACCATCCTCAAACTCTCTTATTATTATTATTATTATTTGGCTGTGCCACGAGGCTTGTGGGATCTTAGTTCCCTGACCAGGGATTGAACATGGGCCCTCAGCAGTGAAAGTGCGTAGTCCTAACCACTGGACCACCAAGGAATTCCCTCAAACTCTCTTATTGACTTGAAGTGCTTTTTATTAGAGCTTATTGAGTTTTCTGAGTATACAATTATGTATCAGAAAATATTTTTTTTTACTTTTTCTTCTCCATACTTACACTAAATATTTCATATGTTGTCTACTGTATTCCCTAGAACTTCCAAAACAATGTTGAATGATAATAGGCATCCCTGTATTGTTTTTTTTTTTAAATAAATTTATTTATTTTTGGCTGTGTTGGGTCTTTGTTGCTGTGTGTGGGCTTTCTCTAGTTGTAGAGAGCAAGGGGCTACCCTTTGCTGTGGTGCGTGGGCTTCTCACTGTCGTGGCTTCTCTTGTTGTGGAGCATGGGCTCTAGGCACGTGGGCTCAGTAGTTGTGGCTCACGGGCTTAGTCGCTCCGCGGCATGTGGGATCTTCCAGGACCAGGGCTCGAACCTGTCTCCCCTGCATTGGCAGGTGGATTCTTAACCACTGGGCCACCAGGGAAGTCCCCCCCCCCCCACTAATTTAAATGCCACATTTAACATAACTAAATTCTCATATAAACATGAACTTGTTTTGTGACTCTCCATTCTGATCTACTGAAATGTCTATTCCTTTTCCCGTAACTCGTAATTATTGTGGTTCTATAATATATCACCTTATTGTTCTTTTTCTTGGCTATTCTTGGGCATCTTGTCTTGTGCATGATTTTAGAATTGGCTTATGAAGCTGATTCTATGAAAAATCCTGCTAAGATTTTAATTGGGTTATTTTGAATTTATAGATTAATATGAGAATTGGCATCTTTACAGTATGAAGTCTTCCCATCTAGGAATATCGTATCTCTTTTCATTATTCACAACTTTATAATCTTCGGTAAAATGTTATTGTTTTCCTCACATGAGCTTTGTACATTTCTTCATAGGTTTATTACTAGTTACTGTATAGTCTTTGTTATATTGTAAATAAGCTCTTTTTTTTTTTTTTTTTTTTTTTGCTGTACGCAGGCCTCCTACTGTTGTGGCCTCTCCCATTGCGGAGCACAGGCTCTGGACGCGCAGGCTCAGCGGCCATGGCTCACGGGCCCAGCCGCTCCGTGGCATGTGGGATCTTCCCAGACCGGGGCACGAACCCGTGTCCCCTGCATCGGCAGGCGGACTCTCAACCATTGCGCCACCAGGGAAGCCCAATAAGCTCTTTTTAAAATTACATTTTCTAATTCATTTTGACAGAACATAGGAAAGCTACTGATTTCTGTATGCAGATCTTGTATCTGGCCACATTGTTGAACACCCTTATTAGTTCTAATAGATTGTCATTGATTCTCTTAGGTTTTTCAATTAAATGATGATATAGTTTGCAAATAATAAATTACTTTCTATTTTTACCTCTTCTATATTTAGTTCCCCACCCTCCACTACCCATTAGGAATGGGTGCTAAATTTTATCAAATGCTTTTTTGGCACTCGCTGAGATGATCACACAGTGTTTCTCCTTTAGTCTGTTAATGTAGAGGGTGACATGGATAGATTTCCTAATATTGCCCTGGTAGTAATCCCAAAAGCTTATTTACCTATTCTCTCTTGAATTCCCCTCAGACCTCTCTCCCCTTTCATTTCACCTTCAAGCCAGCCTACCAAAGGTAGAGATGGAATTTCTGCAATGCAGGAGTCACAGATATCCTGGAAAAGTTCAGCCCAAGTCTAGGGATATGTTAACAGGGGTAAGAAACAGGGGGCTGTTCCTGGGGGATAGGAATAGATGAATGCTTTCCTAGGAAAGATGAGGTCCCACTGATGGGTCACAATTACCAGGGTCATTCAGCAAAGAAACATGGGATTTCTACCTAAAACTCCAGCAAACAACTCATTTTTTCCTTGGGGAATGAGGCAGAATTGAGTTGACTTCAAACTCCCGTCCTTCACCCCCAAACTTCTTAATTTCTTCCCCACACAAAACAAAGGAGAGGTGTCAACCAATAATCATCTTTTTACTTGTGTGTAATTAATTCTATTCCTGTCCCAGTAATCAACTCATCATAATAATAAACATAACATGTAAGTGTCCACTCTGTCAGGGACTGTTCTAGGCGCCTTACACGTTTCACCTCCTTTCAACCCCATCATGACCCCACGTGATAGATACTATTATTATACTCATTTTTCAATGAGAAAATTGAGACAGAGAGGGTTAAGCAACTTGCCCGAGATCCCAGTGGTAGTAAGTGATGAATCCTGCTTCCAACCCGGGCAGTCTGACCATAGAGCCTGCTATACTGCCTTGGAATGACGTTATATATTACACCCTCATGATCACATTGTTGTAATAGTCCCTTATGTTTGTATAATAATTATAATCCCTTTTATGTAACTAGCATTATGTATGCTGCAAACGCTTTCAGATAAATGGACTAGACCTAATTTTCAACACTCAGAATTCCTGTCTCCCATCCTCACATTCCCACCCCCAGGGAACCTCACTCTTTTTTGTTTTGGCTGCGCCTCACAGCTTGCAGGATCCTAGTTCCCTGACCAGGGATCGAACCCCTCGGCCCTCGGCAGTGAAAGCATGGAGTCCTAACCACTGGACCGTCAGGGAATTCCCAGGAACCCCACTCTTGTGACCAGGAAAGTGAAGGCAGAGGGTGCCTGGTCCCACCATCTGAGTCTACACTGTATTAGCTGAGTTGGAGCTACAGAGCAGCCTAACATTCAAAGCAGGAAGTTAAAAAGGGCACTGGCAGTGGAGTGCGCCTAACCTTTACAGTTCTCTCCTCTCCGCCTCCTGAGGGCCAGTGAGGCCGACTGTTTGCCTAATGAGATGTTTTCCTTCTTCCTGAGACAGTGCTGAGGGTGTGGGGTGGGAGGTGGGAAGCGGGTAGGGTGACACTTGGCATGGCCGCAGTTAGGACACCTGGGTCCTGGTCTCTGCTTTGCCTCTGACTGGTGGGGAGGTCTTTCCACCCGCCACACCACGTTGATGTCACATCATCTCCCTTCGAGACCCAGAGAGAACAGCTACCAATCTGCTCCTGCCCCAGGGGGATGGGAGATTAATGAGAGAACGTTTGTCAAGTTTGCTTTGATCCTCGGATGGAAAGAGCTTTTCAGCCCAAAGTACAAGGGAGATGATTCTTTAATAAGATCTTCAGGGTTCTGAGCCAGCCACAGTCACGTCCTGTTTCTAACCTGGGGCAGCTCATTAAAACCCGGAGGCTAGTTCGTCGCGGAGCTGAGGCTGGGAAGCCAAGATTCAATTGTTTTCAGGGTAGCCTCCTCTGCCCATCCTCATAGGGACAGAGAGAACAAGCCCAAGATCCTCAGAAGCCCCTGGAGAAGAATTTTTGAGGACTTGAGGGGGGTCTGCCTGCAGACATTGGGAGCTCGGAAGGCAGGGAAAGTGCTTAGCCCTTGGGTGTTGTACTTTTATATAGCGGTTACTGTGGTCCCCTTCATTGCTCCTTCACAACAATCATACACTGTGTTTCTTGTCCTTAAGCTCCAAGAGAGCAGGACCCTCTTCTGATATAGTCTGTGCACCCCAGATGCCTAGGAGCCAGATCCAGCATGCAGTAGATGCTGTATAATATTTGTCCTATGAATGGAGGCCAGAGAAAAGCAGTCTGAAGCCAAAAGCCTAAAAATGACTACAATTATAGCTAACATTTATTGAGCACTTACTATGTGTCAGGCACTATGCTAAGCGCTTTACAAGTGTTTCATTTATCTTTCACAGCAGTCTCATTCTGCAGTTATTGATACATTTGTTACATCCCTACTCTGCAAAGGAAACTGAGGCTCAGGAAGGAAATCGCCTCATGGATGGTAAGTAGCAAGGCCAGACCTTGACTTTGTTCTGTCATCAGAGGCGCTACTCTTCATCCTAGCCTGCTCTGCCTTCTACCTGGGTTTTTGCAGCTCTTAATCCCCCTCACCTTAGGACCCACAGAAAAACGTCCAAAGATGGCTGTTTCTTTCTATGGGTGGTAGCAAAGAGGAAGGAGCTGTGTTCTTTTGTTTTATAAATAGACAATCATAAGGCTGTAACAAATGATAGTTTTGTTTATTCCTTTCTAATCAATTTTATTTATTTTTCTTGTCTTACAGCTCTGGCTGGGACCTCGGGTACAATATTGAAAGCAGCAATAGTGAGCAATCTTGTCTCTTCCCTGTTTTCATTTTGCTCTTTGTTGGTTTAAGGAAATTTACCTCTATTTCTAGTTTACCATTGAAAAAAATCATAAATGGTTATTGAATGCTATTTCTGTACCTAATGGGATATGTTTTCTCCTTTAATCTGTAAATGTGTAAATTGTATTAATAGATCTTCTATTGTTAAACTATTCTCACATTCCTGGGATAAACCCAATTTAGTCATAATGCAGTTTTTAAAAATACAACACTGGCTTCTGATTGCTAGTATTTTATCTAAGAGTTTTACAACTACATTTATAAAAGAGATTGGCTTGAAATTTCCTTTGCCTCATTTTTGGTATCACAAAATAGACTGGGGACTTCCCTGGCGGTCCAGTGGTTAAGACTCTGAGCTTCCACTGCAGGAGACACAGGTTCGACCCGTGGTCAGGGAACTAAGATCCTGCTGCTGCACGACACCCCGCCTCCCCCCAAAAAATAGACTGTAAATGTTTTCTTCCTTTCTTTCTTTTTTTTGGAAGAGTTTCTAGAAGATTAGAGTCATTTCAATTGCCTGTATATTTTTGGTGGGTTTTTTTGATGTGTGTGAAGGTAGATTTTAAACTAATTAAATTTCTTCAATAGCCCTAGGTTTGTTCAAATTTTCCATGGCTTCTTTTTTTTTTAATTAATTAATTTTATTTATTTTTGGCTGTGTTGGGTCTTCATTGCTGCTTGTGGGCTTTCTCTAGTTGCGGTGACTGGGAGCTACTCTTTATTGTGGTGCGCGGGCTTCCCATTGCGGTGGCTTCTCCTGTTGTGGAGCACGGGCTCTAGGCACGAGGGCTTCAGTAGTTGTGGCACACGGGCTTAGTTGCTCTGTGGCATGTGGGACCTTCCCGGACCAGGGATCGAACCCGTGTCCCCTGCATTGGCAGGCGGATTCTTTAACCACTGCACCACCAGGGAAGTCCCTTCCATAGCTTCTTGAATCAGTTTAGGTAAGTTGTTTTTCCTAGAAAATTGCCCAAAAGCATCATCAAAAAGAGTTTCCATTGAAGTCTTTCTCTCTCTTTTAATCTTTCAGTAACCAAAGTTATGTCCCTATTTTCATTCCTAAGGTCATTTTTCCATGTTTCTTTTCTTCTTTTCTTAATCAATATTACCAGAGGTCTGGCTTTTTTATTAGTCTTTTCAAAGATACAGCTTTTGGCTAAGTCAATCATCTCTATTATATAGGAAAATTCTATTTCATTAATTTTTGCTCTTAACTTCTTTTATTTTCTACACTTTAATTCTGTTGTTCTGTTCTATCTTATTAAAATTGAATATTTGCCTCACTTTCAGCTTGAAAAAATACATGTTCTAATATAAGCCTTTAAGACTATAAATTTCCCTCTTAAGTATTCTCTAACTGCATTCCCCACATTTTATAAATAGCATTATCACTGTTTCATGCTAATTACATTTTAATTAGAATAATGATATCCTATTTGACTGAGTTATTTAAATGTTTTTTTTAAAAAAATCCAAATGTGGGTTTGTTTCTTTTTCTTTTATATTTTAAACTTAGTTGCTTGTGGAAATAGAATATGGTTGGTACAATACTCTGATAACTGTTTAGATTTGCTCTGTAGCCAGATAGAGATAATTTTTATTAAGACCTCTAAAAATATGCTACTGGCATACTTTTTTAAAAAAAAAAAGGTATAAAATGGAGCTGGGTTGGTTAACATAAAACCAACAAATTGAGACACTTTAAAATCTCTCTCTGATGGTGGGGGAATTCAATCATGAAATAGGCAGAGAAGGACTGGATACTTTGGTAGTTGTTTGAAGCATGGACTGTGTGACCGGAGAGGAAAAAGAATAGTGATAAGACTGGTGAAAGCAGTGTAACATCCACGAGAAGCTCATACAGAAAAATTTTGTGGATGTTCTCCTCTTAGCTAGGCTTAACTTCTCTGTTTCTTAACCTGTAAAATGTAAATATTAGTATCTATTCCACTGGGTTGTTGTGAGGATTAAATGAGTTAACTCAAACCTGGTAAGTGCTCAATAAATGTTAGCCATCATTATTAGAATTGATATGACAATACTAGCATTTCGCCCCCTACCAGACGAACCAACATCTGCAGTAAAATCCCCTATTTTCCTTGACACAGACCAGGCTTATCTTTCCCGTGTCACTTCAGTACCTTAAAGGGTCAAAGCTAAGAGGAAAGGCATCCTAGGAACAGTAGCAGGAGGCCTGGTTTTCCGTCATGCAGATCTTCTTTCACTCTTTCCTTTATTCAATCAAATATTTACTGGGTGCCCCAGTAACTAAGTTACGGCCCCTGGCACAGCTCTGCAATCAGTTCTGCACAGATGTGCAGCGAGGGTCTTAGCTACTCCTTACAGATGTGCAGAGAGTCCCACGTCTCTAGTTCTAGTGCGCGGGAGGACCCAATTCGTCCTTACGTATGAGCAGGGGTACCTTTCCCAGAGCGGATGTACACAGGGCTGGGCCCGGATGCAGACTTGAGGGCCCAGTCTAGGTCCTGTACAAATAAGCAGAGGGTCCCGATCTCCCGTGCAGGTATGGAAGGAAGGGCCTTCTCCCCGCACCTCCCCCCACCCTGTTCGGAAGGGGCCGCCCGGGACCTGATCGGTCTTCACGCTGCACCTCCATGTCCCGCACAAAAGAGGCCGGGCTCCGGCTTCCGCCGCCGTCAGCAGCTGGGTCCGCCGGTCCAGACTTGAGCGCAGAAGACCGAGGGGCCGCCTCCGTCGTGGGCCAGCGCTTACCCTTCGTCGGTTCCGCGCCGCTGGTGTCGCCCCTCGCTGCCGGGTCCAGCCGCAGCAGGCAAGAAACCCTGACCACCGGAGAGCGCCGCCCCTCCAGCACCCGACCGGCGCCAACCTCCGGCCCGCGCGGAGTGTTCAAATTAGCCGGGTCGGCTCATCGGCGCTTGCCATTGGTCACAGCCCGGATGGCTGATTGGCTGTTTCCTAAGTAACAGTGTACGGCTCCGAGGTGGAGGGAGTTGTCAACAGTGCGCTTGCGCACTTCCCCTTCCTGCTTGCTGGAGGTTTGAAGCAGTGTCTCTGAGGCTGGAGCCACCAGATCGACCGGCGGAAACCAGTATGGGGTTGGGGTACGGAGGGGGAAGGGGAGGGTTACGGCCCGTCTCAGTTGTCCCTGGGACTGAGTTCATCACCAAATGCAGCAACCAGACATCAAACACGTTTTCAAACCTGCTTTTTCTGTGGGCTAAGTCGGCATCCACTTACCCAAGAAGGGAGTTTAAGCCGCTCTCCAGGGTTTCTTCTCTTCCGCGACCATCCGAAGAATGAACTCAAGCTTTGATGTGGAGAAACCGGTGGAGGCAGAGAGTGGCACCTGCTTGGCTTTGACAGTGCCAGGAGTATCATGGACGGATTGTTGAATAAGAGGGGCGGCCCCTTAGGGCACCGCTGGGCCGCAGTGTCTCTATCCTCCACAGTGGTCTGCTGCTTGGATTCTGGTGGGCCACCCTCATGCTCATCCCCAGCACCGGGGGCTGTGGAGGTGGAAGAGAGAGCCTTGCCCTGGAGTCGGAAAGTCTGATTGCAATCACTAGTGCCTGTATCATTAATTAGTGCTGAGACTGTGGAAGTCACTTCTCCTCTCTGGGTGTCAGTTTCCTCATCTATAAAGTGGGGCAAATAGCCCTTCCTAAGAGCATGGTTGGAAAACCCTCTTAACTTCCAGCCTATGTAAGCTTCCTATGAGTCTGATTAGGGTGAAACAGCAATGGCTGCTCGGAGTCAGCTGCTCACCACTTTCTAATGATCTGTCCCCACACTGGGACCATGAGCAGGTCTGAGGCATGCAAGAAAGCAGGAGGCAAAGTGCCCTGGCTGGCCTGCCATCAGGATAGGAGTGTCACTACTTAATCCCTGGTTGATTTGGCCCAAACTCCATTCACCTACCTGGACCTCTACCGCCCTCTATTCAGTGAGCTAGCACTGCTGGTTTGGCGAGAATAAAATGAGACAACCATGCAAAAAAGCTGTTATTGTAAAGCTACCAGAAAACCAGGGTATTCTTGCCATCTCCACTACCCAGGAGAAATAAGCTATTAAAGAATGGCTTCCAGGTTAGGGATCTCCTCCCCCCTCACAGGGATGTGCATTATAACAGAGGTTTGGAGTGTGGTTGAAAGTTTGGGGTGCCCAGGAGACAAGGGGAATAGGAGCCTCTTGTGCCCTGTAAGCCAAGTCTTGCCCTGGTCCTATTCTGACTCTGACAATTACCTGGAGAAGGTGAGGTGAGTCACGGTGAGGCCAGGAGCAGAGGCTGGCCCTGCTATGGGCAGTGGAAAGGGGACATTTACTTGCTTGATCATTTGGGGCAAGTCACTTAGCCTCTCAGAGCCTCAGTTTCTGCAGTTATAAAAAAAAGAGGATAATATAATACTTAGCTTGTTACAAAGATTAGAAATAATGTAGGGAAAGCAACCTGCAGACATTCAATGAAGTGGTAATGGGTGTTCTCGTATTCATTCGTTCAACAAGTATTTACTGATATGAGACAAGTAGGCTCAGAGGATAGGGTGGTGCATGATAAACACTCACCTCCTACCTTCATAGAGCTTCCAGGCTATGGGAGAAATTGGCCTATTAAACAATGACTAATAATGACATGAGAGATGGGCTATAATGAGAACATCTGAGGGTGTCAGGAGGAAGTGACATGCAAGCTGAGGTCTGAAGGAGGAGTGGAGCTCGTTTGGTGAGTGGAGCCATTCCTTGGATCTTAGAGGCCAAGGGAAAAGGATTCTGCAGGTGAGGGAGTCAACCAAGCCCAGTGATGCTGAGAGAGCTTGATAGGGCCTGGTGAGGCCCACCTTAGTGGACACAAATGGAAAACCCTTGGGCCCTACACCACAGATGCCGATAAGGGGAGAGCAGCCTGGTACTGGCCTAACAAGAACTTCGAAGCATAGAACCCAGACGTGAGGGCTGGGTGCAGGAGTTTTGCCTTGTCTGACAGCAGAGGTCTCTGGGCTGACATGGCTGGGGGTGTGAAAGGCCACAGGCTCTGTGCTCTTGTGAGGTGTGTGGATGTCTCACTGTCTGCAAGTGGCAAGACTACCAACCCTGGGTGCTCAAAGGAGGCAGAGAGGAGGCATGTCCATTCACCTGTACCCTTGTCACTGCACATCTTTGCACCTGGATGTAGCATTCACTGCTTCGGGTGTAGACCAATTTTAAAAGGTCCTTGGAGACTTCCCTGGTGGCGCAGGGGTTAAGAATCCACCTGCCAGTGCTGGGTACATGGGTTCAGTCCCTGGTCCGGGAAGATCCCACGTGCCGCAGAGCAACTAAGCTGGTGCGCCATAACTACTGAGTTCACGTGCCTCAACTACTGAAGCCCGTGTGCTCTAGGGCGGCATGCGACAGCTACTGAGACCGAGGGCCTATAGCCCGTGCTCCGCAACAAGAGAAGCCACCGCAATGAGAAGCCCTCGCACCGCAACGAAGAGTAGCCCCCACTTGCCTCAACTAGAGGAAGCCGTGTTAGGTACTGAGTGAGCCACTTGGAAGATGCTCTCGGTATGGCCTTGGAGACGGCAGATGACTGCTGGGGAAGTCCAGGAAGGCTTCATGGAAGAGCAGGTGTTCTGCAGGCAGCTGAAGTAGCCCAGGGTCTAGCAGACCCATCCCTGGTTCTGGGCAGGCGGGGAGAGGTCTGTAAATCTACTGGCCTAGGCAGTTGTCCTAATGCTGGCTGGGGTTCTTCACTCAGGGAGCAAAGGGGCTTGTGCCCTGGGGGCCTGGGAAGAACTCCTTGAATTTGCCCATTACCGTCTGGGAAGAGACAGGAACCCCGCCCCTGCACAAGCTGCCCAGGTGGCAGGTGTTATAGGAAGTGTCTAGTGATTTAGGGGATGAAAGACTTCTCTGGCTGGGAGGGAGTGAGATTCAACCCTTCCCCTACTCCAGGGAATGGACAGTCAAGAGAGCTGTTGTCAGAAAGATTAAGCCTGGTGATCTCGGGCAAGGTTTACCTCTCTGTGCCTCATTTTTCTCATCCAAAAAAATGGGTGTGATAATAGTAACTACCTTATGGGATCATCGTGAGATTAAAATGAACGAATACGTGCAAAATTCTTAAAACAGCGCATGGTGCATAAGCTACTGTTATAACTTAGTTGTTGATACGGAGATGAGAGTATATTTGTTCTTCCAGCTCCAATATTCCCCAAACCCCTGGACAAAAGAAGAGAAACCCCTCAGCTGCCTGGGTTCTGCCCCCTTCCCTATTCCAAAAAGGACAGCTTCAACAACAGCTGGGGTGGGGTTGGGGTCTCAGATTTTGGAGGGAGACTTGTAAAACCTTTTTGAACATTATATAAGTAAAAAAAAAAAAAAAATGTAAGCCTCCACTTAGTCCAGCTCCCTCAGAGGTGACCGCTGTTAACCGTTTGGGGAGCCTTCCCTGCCTCTCTAATAGCACCGTGTCCTGGATGTATGTATATGATCTCTGTAGGTATCTTGAAGCCCTGGGTGGTTTCTTATCACTTTCTGGCTCCTCCACACTGAGCTAGGGCCTGGCCCAGATGAGGTATTCAGTAATGTTGAAATGAGCAGAGCAAGCTCTCTCTCTCTCTCTCTCTCTCTTACTCCTCTTCCTCTTTCTCTTTCTCTTTCTCTGCTCTGTGAGGACACAACAAGAAAGCAACCATCTGCAGGCCAAGAAGAGAGCTCTCACCAGAGCCCAACCCCACTGGCACCTTGACCCCAGACTTCCAGCCTCTAGAACTTACATGGGCCTCTCACTGCCGTGGCCTACTCCCGCTGCGGAGCACAGGCTCCGGACGCGCAGGCTCAGCGGCCATGGCTCACGGGCCCAGCCGCTCCGCGGCATGTGGGATCTTCCCAGACCGGGTCACGAACCCGCGTCCCCTGCATCAGACTCTCAACCACTGTGCCAGCAGGGAAGCCCTGAATGTGGATCTTGATGTTTGAATATGTTTTAACCTTGCATGATGTCTATACAAACAATGTATGGGTTGTTTGATAAATAAATATTTAAAAAAAAAATGAGCAGAGCAAGTAGAGACCAAACAGATGTGTTGGCCAGGTCCTCTGGGGCATCCCTGTGCTCTTACCCCAAACTGGAGGCCACAGAGCAGAATGGTGGGAGAATCCACATTGGAGACTCCATTCTTAATACTTAGCTCTCCATCCTGGGTACCTCAGACCAATCTCTCCCTTAGTGCCCCACACTCACTTCGGGTGGGAGAAAACCCAGATGTCTTCGTTTTCTTCAGTGACGATCATCACCGGCCCACGCATTGAAGTGCAGCCAAAAGAATTTTATTTTTATTTATTTATTTGGCTGTGTCAGATCTTTGTTGCGGCCTGTGGGATCTTTTGTTGCGGTGCGTGGGCTTCTCTCTAGTTGTGGCACGGGCTCCGGGGCCCGCTGGCTCAGTAGTTGCAGGGCGCAGGCTCTCTAGTTGTGGCACCTGGGCTCTAGAGTGCATGGGCTTAGTTGCCCTGTGGCATGTGGGATCTTAGTTCCCCCACCAGGGATCGAACCCATGTCCCCTGCATTGGAAGGCAGATTCTTAACCACTAGACCACCAGGGAAGTCCTCAAAAGAATTTTAAATCACAGGGCTTGGGAGACCTGCATCTGCATTTTGCTTTACAACTTACAAAATATTAATAATTTCTTACCCACTGCCTCGTAATGGCCCTTCAAGTAGATATTTTTATTAGGCCCATTTTATAGATGGAGAAACCGAGGCTCAGAGAGGTGAATTTCGTTTCCTGAAACACTGAACTGGGCCAGAAGTTGAGCCCAATTCTTCTGACTCCAACTGCTGCATGTCTGCTGGGTCCTGCTGTCTCAGATTCTAGCTCTGCCCTGAACCAGCCTGAGCAACCTTGGGTTCATCTCTGGGTCTCAGTTTTTCCAGCTGTGTACCGAGAGTTGCCCATTCTGTGGCTTTGATTCTCAATTTTGGCAGATGGGGCAAATGGGTAGCATGTGGAAAGCACGGTGGCAGGAAGCCCTCTGGTCCCTTTCCTCTCCAGGCCCCAGCTGCCCTCTCTCAGTAACACTTCCACCCCCACCCAGTCCCAAACATGTATAGACTTTTCACTTCCACTTTATTATCACTTCATTTGTAGGATTTTTTTTTTTTTTTTTTTGCGGTACGCGGGCCTCTCACTGTTGTGGCCTCTCCTGTTGCAGAGCACAGGCTCCGGACGCGCAGGCTCAGCGGCCATGGCTCACGGGCCCAGCCGCTTCCCAGACCGGGTCACGAACCCGTGTCCCCTGCATCGGCAGGCGGACTCTCAACCACTGCGCCACCAGGGAAGCCCCATTTGTAGGATTTTAAGGTTTATTACCTGGAAGGAAGTGAGGAGCTCACACCTCCAGTTCCGCTTTTCAAATATACCTTCATCGCTTGTGAAAATAACCTTATTAACTGCATCTAACCTGCTACAGCTTACAGGGGTACCCAGGTAAGTACATGCAGAAGGAACCAGGGCAGGGGAAACAGCACCGCTAGCTGAAGTAGTGCATCCTCTGGACCCCTCGGATTTTCTCCCAGCTCTTTGGGGTCCTGGAGCTGTTGTCAGCGTCAGCAGAATGCAGGTGAGCCCCAGAGTAGCCTTGAGCAATTGGTCCTTGCCTCCTGCCTCCTCCTCTGATGCTCAGAGATCCTCCGGGACACAGCTCCCGTGCCTCCGCACCTCCCCTGTCCCCTGGATGCTTGTCCAGGATTGATTCTCCAGGCAGCTCCCCCTCTGAGCAGTAAATGAAATATCGGTTACCAGGAGTGAGGCGGGAGGCAATTAACCCCTAGACCTCACCATGGCAGATGTGTTTGCAGCAAGCTGAAGCGGAGAGCCGAGCGCACCTGCCTGGCCTTCCTGCAAAGTCATCCAATTAGGGTAGCCCCCAGCGGTGGGTTCCTGCTGCCCCCTCTGCTCCCCTTGACCCCGGAAACCAGGGCAACACCAGCTCTGAGGGCTGGCAGCTGCCTGGGCACAGGATGGCCTGCCATTCCTCGTGTGGGTGAGCTCCAGGGGCACTGCCATCCTCACACCCCTTTGGCAGGGACATTATTCGTTAATTAATCACACATCTTTCTAAAGGGGAGGCAGCCTGGGGAGGCTTCTTCCTTCCTTCCTCCAGAGTGGGATCACCATTCTGCCTGTCCAGCCTCCTTTCCACCACCTAGCCAGCCCTGCCCTGTGGAATGATTCTGTGGCAGACACGCCCCTGACAGAGGAAGAGGCGAGACACGTGCCCTGCTTTCAAGGAGCCCCCAGTTGGATGAGGAGACAGAGTTTGTCCTTCAGGGAACCTCCAGTCCCAGGGTCTGGTCTCAGAAAACCCTAGTTTAATAGAAAAAGCACAGCGTCTACCCTTGGAGCCACTGAGAGGACGGCCACAATCTTTGCAACTAGGAAATGGCTCCTCCTCATCCCCAGTCTCTGGAGATACACACCTTGCCCTCAACTGAGTCAAAACACTGTCTTTGAGGACACCCAGGCTGATGGAGGACACAGTCTTGCCTTCAGGAAGTTTCCCATTCTGAGGATGGAGACATAGTCCTTGCCCTCAGGTGTCCCAAGTCTGAGGGGGGAAAAAATAGATCCACCCTTGGGGAGCCCCTGTCTCGTGGGGGAGACACTACCCCAACATGTTCCCCGGCAGCTGGGATGCCGCTTGAGTGACAACCAGCTGGCAACTGGCACTGCCGGACACCCCTGGTGCCCTGCAAAGGAAGAAAAAGTCCTTGGCTTCAGTCCTGTCCCAGTTGTGTCACAAACTTGCTGTGTGACCATAGACAAGTCACAGATTTTCTTCAGACTATGATTTCCTCATCTGTGACACGGAGATTTTAGGCCCATCTCTCAGAACGACATGAGGAACAGCCACTCACGAGAAAGAAAAGAAAGCAGGCCAACCAGCCTGGCTCTCCCTACAAAAATGGTTAACATGCTTTTTGCTGTAGCAGGGGTCCTAGACCAGTCCCTGTGGCCTCTGGAGAGGGCTGGGGAGCATGCCCAGGTGTGGTGGATAGGTAATTTGGGGCCAGTTGGCCATTAAAGAATCACAGGGGGTTGTGGGTGGCACTGGGTGGGGGCGCGGGGGGGTGCTGGCTAATCTAATCACTCTTCCCAAGGAAACTCTCGTTCCAGCTAGACCTGCCAGGGGTTTTATTGGGTTTGTGGGAACCCGCAGATTTCAATCTCCAGACCCCACAGGGAAGGAACAAGTATTAAGCTAATTTTATTAAATGGCCACAGCTGGCAGTAGGGGGATGTAGGGGAGAGAAGACAGGATAAAGAAAGTCATTCAAGTCCGCCAGCCTTGACAAGGGTCCATACATGGGGCCTGACTGGGAGGGAGGCCACCCCTCCTTCCTGTCTCTCCAGCTGAGCCAGCAGGGGGAGGGGAGGCCAGATGGGACCCTTCCCTCAAGCAGAGCCTTGGGATTCTCCAAGAGGCTCACCCCATGGCTGCTGCCCAGGGCAGATGCTTGTAAATCTCATCAAGGCTCTGCAGGGCAGCGCTGGAGTGGAAGCGCTGGGCTGCCCCCAAGCCATCCTTCCTCCGTTCTGCTTCGGAGATCCCAGGTCTTTATGTAATATGGCATGCTGGGTAAGAGCATGGTCTTTGGCTCAAATACTGGCATTTGCCTCCTCCTAGCTCTGTGACCGGGGCAAATTATTTATCCTCTCTGAGACTCAGTCTCCTCATCTGAAATGGATAAGACAACAGCATCCATGTTAAAGGGCATGGGAGCATTTCTTGCCAGTCCACTCCCACCCCACACACATTTCCATCAGATAATATTTATAAAGTTCCTATATGGGGCTTCCCTGGTGACGCAGTGGTTAAGAATCCACCTGCCAATGCTGGGGACATGGGTTCGAGACCTGGTCCGGGAAGATCCCACATGCCGCGGAGCAATTAAGCCCGTGCACCACAACTACTGAGCCCGCGTGCCACAACTACTGAAGCCTGTGCGCCTAGAGCCCGTGCACTGCAACAAAGAGTAGCCCTGCCCGCCACGACTAGAGAAAGCCCGCGTGCAGCAACGAAGACCCAACGCAGCCAAAAATAAATTAAAAAAATTTAAAAGCTCCTATATGGTGTCAGACACAGAGTGGATGCTCTCTAAATATTAGCTATTATGATTTAGGAATGCCCTAACTGTGCAGCCGTCATGGTCCCAGTAATAGGAGGTGAGGGAGGTAGTGACAAGGCAAGGAGATTTAGTGTGTCTCCAGGGAGGCAAGGGCTTCTTGGATTCAAGTGCAATCACAGAACTTGGGGACTGTGTCCTATATTTTTTTAAATAAATTTATTTTATTTTATTTTATTTTATTTACTTTTGGCTGTGTTGGGTCTTCGTTGCTGTGTGTGGGCTTTCTCTAGTTGAAGCGAGCGGGGGCTACTCTTCGTTGAGTTGCGTGGGCTTCTCATTGCGGTGGCCTCTCCTATTGTGGAGCATGGGCTCTAGCTGCGTGGGCTCAGTAGCTGTGGTTCGCGGGCTCTAGAGCGCAGGCTCTGTAGTTGTGGCACGCAGGCTTAGTTGCTCCGCAGCATGTGGGATCTTCCTGGACCAGGGCTCGAACCCGTGTCCCCTGCATTGGCAGGTGGATCCTTAACCACTGCATCACCAGGGAAGTCCCTGTGTCCTATTTTAAAAGCTATTTAACCTCTTTGGAAAAAGAATAAAATCTACTCATCCAACCTCCCAGGACTCTTGGAAGACTCAAGTGAGACGACATAGGTGAAAGCCTTTGACAAACTTTAAAGTGATGCATAAATAATAAAAGTTGTGTTTATTGAGCATATACATGATACCTCTTTAATTCTCAGTCAAGTGAGGTAGGTTAGGTCTCCTCACCTACACATTATAATGAGAAAACTGAGGCCCAGGGGTGGAGTGCTTGGGTCAGGGTCAATCAGCATTTAATGCAAAGCTTGTTCCTTTCACTGCTGTCACTAACCCAGACCTGAGTCAGAAAAGAGTGACACGGCCAGGATTCTACACTGTGGCACTGGGACCGGAACCTGGGTTTCCCAATTTAAAACTTGCTGTGCCTTTGGAATGCTGATGCCACTTTCAAGGTCGAAAAGATGGAGCTTTTCCACCCTGGAAAATGATGATGTAACTGAACTGCCTCCTATTCCAGCTGCCCAGGCCCACTTGCGCTATGGTGGGCATTGGGCCCCTCGGCCCACCTCCTCCTGGAGCAGCTCTGGCTCTGGAGCCTGGCTCCCCACGGATCCGTGAGAAGCTTTCAGCAGACTCATTCCCAGCCTGGAGGAGGGCAGGGTTCATGGTCCCCTCCTGCAACTCCTCTCCAGGGCACAGTCGGAAAGCCAGCGGGGTGGAAGTGTTTTATTATAGCTTTGGTCAGACGGGGCTCAGCCGGCCAGGGCTGTAGCTGGGAAGCCATCCAGCCCCCAACACACCGCTCCCCCAGGCAGCGCCACCCCAGAGCGGGTGGGCAGTGCATCCGAGCACGGAGAGCGACCCCGCCGAGACCTCTCCCCCAGCTGGGGCGGGCTGGTGGGTCAGATGGGCAAAAACAATCCTATGGTACAAATATACAGTGCGGGCTGGGGCGGGGGCGGTCAACACCGCCTCCGGGAGAACCGGGACGGGGCGCGCTGGACCCGGCTCTGTGGCGAAACGGCGGGAGGGCTTGCTGCGGCCCGGACGGTGGTGAGGGCAGGCCGGGGGCGTCATAGCCGGGAGAAGCCGGAGGCCGTGGCGGGCAGCGAGGGGGTGTGGGTAGGGGGACGGGTCATCCTCTGCCCCGCCGGGAGGGGACCTCCGGGGGGATAGGGGATGGAGGGGTCGCGAAGAGCTCAATCGGAGTAGATGATGAAGCCGGAGAATGTGCTGTATTTGTTGCTATTGCCACCGTGCGCTTTGCCTCCGTCGAGCTTGATGAAGACCTCGTCGCCCGCGTCCAGGTGCAGGATCACGCTGTTGCTGGCGTAGTCGTAGTTCTGGTCTGCGTCCTGGGCAATGGCGCTGGCCCGCACCTGCGGGGTTGGTGGGGGTAGGAGAAGAGGGGTGTGTGTGAGAAGGTAGGGGAGGAGGAGGAAGAGAAGTGGGGTTGGGGAGGGAGGGGGACCGTCAGAGGTAAGGCAGCTACCTCTGGAAGCCCCCAAAGCCCCACCTCCAGCTCCATCAGGGCTCTCAGCCTGCTTTTCTCCCATCATCCCCCCACTGCCCTGTCCAGTCATAACTGTGTGTTTTGGGAAGGGGTTACAGAGGAGCCTTGGATCTCCAGGGCAGGTGTAACCTGGGTCTGAATCGGCAGTCAAGGTGTAATCGGCCTCCTTAACTCCCCTAGGTCTCACCGTTTGACTTCAACAATGTTTCCGGGATGCCTCAGCCTGGAACTCCCTCCTTGCAGAGAGGAATTCTCTGGACCCCTAAGGGATGGAGGGCCATCCCCTCTCTCACCATTGGTTCCTCTCTGCTTTATTGTGATAATGATGCCTTACATCTCAGCCTCATCCACCTGTTCTTATGTCAGTGGATGGACAGGAGGGAGCCCCTTGGCCTTATAGGTTCGGGCCTGGAGGCTACTAGTAAGCAACCACAGTAGTACCAGGGCCTGCTCTGTGGACGCCTTGTCTGAAGTCCGTTCTGGAGTCTTTCACACCAGAGCAGTGAGATGGAAGGCCTGGTCACTACTTCCCCTCCCAAGGCTCAGGCTGGGCCTGCATCCTGCCTCCAAGGAGCTGTAGCTATACCTGTGACTACTCCCCCAACCCAAAAAGGACTTCCGGCTCCTCCTGTATCACCCCGCGGTGGTAGAAAGGAAGTGGATGGGAAGAAGGGAGCCAAGCCTTATATCCCTCTGTGATCCTCAGTCTGATCTGATATCTTTGCTGCTCCTTGTTTGGATGGACGAGGGGCGGGACAGGCAGAACGATGGGGCAGGGGAGCGGCAGCCTTTGGATTTGAAGCCTGACACATCATTTGGGGGGCTCAGACTATAATCATAAGATAATGAGGATGTGGGGTGGTGGACGAATTCCCTCCAGGCATTCCTTTCCGACCGCTGAGGCCAGCGCAAGTCCTGAGCCATCTGACCTGGGGCCTCTCCGGGATATTCTGGGTGGAGAATGGGAAGAGAGGAGCCATCTCCAAGTTCCGGCTTGTGTTGGGGGCAGGCTGCATTGAATGGGGTTCTCTCAGCCAGGCTCCTCAACAGCCCCTCTCCATCCTGCCCCTTCCCCGAAGGCAACTACCCCAAGGGCTGACAGTCAGGGCTGGACCAAGCCAAATTAGGGGAGGGGCCCATCCTCCCTCCTGGACGGAAGGCAGAATTGTAGATCAGCTGTGCCAAAGCTGCTGACTCCGCAGCAATGCTGCACCAGGAGGACCCGACATATTTGCATGCAGTCTGCCAGTTAAAGCCCAGATCCTTTCAGCCCCTTCTCGCCCCTCAAGCTCTTCTTCCCCAACCTGGGAGGGAATTGTTTGGGGCACTCAGTTGGGAAAACTCCTGGTCCAGCTAAAGGTGGTGGAAAATCAAATGAGGGAGAGATGCCGTCTGCCAAGGAGCTCAGTTTCTCCATTTAGAAAATGGATGAGAAGATCCTGCCTCACCACTGCCACCAGTGTAGAAGCTTTTTGACAGTGAAGGAAAAAATTTTTAATCTTGATGGGCTTTGAGCTACTAGGAAAGAGCTGAAAAAAGCAAGCAGCCAACTCCTGTATTGTTCCCTGGGCCCTAATCCTGGTAGTATTTATTATTACACATGCATTTCATTATCTTTGCTAATAAATTACTATTAATAACAATTATTTTTATTACCCAGATTAATTTAGCCTTAACTCATTAAAACAGTGTGCTTCTTAATAGCCAAATCCATTAGAATACCGTCATCTGTCATCAGGAATCTCCTGGTGATGTGACAAGCATCAGAACTGTTACGCTTATGTTTATTATTTATTCATCACCATGATTGTTGCTGTGATTATCCTGACTATCCATGGAGGCAGGGAGAATTAATGCTCTTCCATCCTTAGACAGTGGGGGATCCAGGAATGGAACCCAGGGGTCCTGATTCTCTGCACAAGACTGGGAACAGTTGAGGCATCCAGCTCCTCCTGGGGGCAGAGGGGAAGTTTGGGGATTTGAGGTTGTCCTGGAAGCAGGAAAGCAAGTCTGGGGCTTTTCAGGAGGGGGTGCTATAGAAGCACCTCTTCAAGGGCTGCCAATAAAGGAAACTGAGGCAGTGGTCCGATTAGGGGCCTGGAGTGGGGTGGGGTGGGGGCAGAGAACCCACGAAATGTGCCCCTACCCCCAGAGCAATGCTGGGGTTTTGGATGTGCAGGTGTGGCTCCCACAGGCAGCCAGCCTGGTCCACAGGGGACTTGTGCTTTCACACCATTGCTGGGTCCCTACTATGCAGGCACTGGTTCTGTGCTGTGAAAGGCATTAGAGGCCAGAGAGGACAGCAGGGGGCCCCTCTCCTCCCATCAGAGAGGCTGATCTCCAGTTAGGTCTTTATACCATGGTCCCCAATTTACACACCCCACCACTTCTCACCTCATTCAAACTCTGGTGTCCAAGCCCCTGCCCATCTGTAATACTTGCCTTCCCATAGGCCCTGGCCTGTCCCCACACAGCCCCCTCTTCTCTAGCCCTGTTTATCAATTTCGCGTCCTCGCCCGGCACGTGGGATCTCAGTTCCCCGACCAGGGACCAGGGATCGAACCCATGCCCTCTGCACTGGAAGCATGAAGTCTTAACCACTGGACAGCCAGGGAAGTCCCTGAACTGTGGGTCTTAGAGGGAGCTGCAGGGGGCTCACCTCACCCAGGGCACCAGCCCCAACCTAGAGACCCTTCCTCAGGCTCCTCAGGTGCCCATGTCCTAATGACTCAGGCTTAGTGCCATCAGGCTGTGCAGTGGTAACTCAAAGCTACCCCTAGATAGAGGGGCTGGTGGGCCTCACACAAGGACAGAGAGGGGGTCTCAGCACCAGGCAGGAAGGTGGTGACGCACCATCTCCCCATGTTGCCCAAGGAAGGGCCAGGGCCCCGATGCAGCTCTACCTTCTGGAGGAAATTCTGGAAGCCTCTCTGCAAGGCAGGAAGCCAGGAAGGAAAAGCACAGAGCCCAGGGTCACCCCTGGACTTGAAGGCGTGGGAGGAGCAAGCTCCTCTTTTCTGGTCCCACCCATTGCCCAGCCCCATCATTTTTTTCTCCGCTCACTTGAATGTCCACCTCTGAGCCAGCCTTTCCCTACACTTGACCTTTTCATTTTCTCCCTAGTTGTGTCTCCTCACCTTGGGGACCCAGGTTCACCTTCCTCTCCCCAGAGCAGGTTGGTCTGAGCTGGGGCAGGCCCCACTGAATCACTCCCTCCAGCCGACACATCTGGGGACAGGAGTGCCAGTGGTCTCCCTATCCTTCTCCCACTCAATAATCGCTGGGCTGTGTTATTGTGTGTTTACTGCTGTCTCCCCTGCACAGACCACAGGGTTCTGGAGGGCAAGCAGACTGAACCTCTGGAATCCCAAACCTGGCTCCTAGTAGGGGCTCAAAACTAATATAAAGAATGACCAGTGAGATTAAAGGAGTCTCTTGGACAATCTGGAAGAAGTCATAAAGGATGTAGGGGAGGACCAGAGCCTATCACCCCACTGCTTGGATTTTTTTATGTGTATGGAGGAAATGGTCTGAGTAACTGTTAAAATGCTGGGTCTCTGAAACCCCTGGTTAAAGCCACCTCATTTCTTCTACCAGCCTGTGGTGCCACCTCCTTGTCAGGCTCTGTTGATGTCCTGCCCCGGGGGTAAAAAGAGGCTTTTGGGTCAGTTTCACCTCCCTGAGACTGCAGCAAGTGTCCTTGCCCCAAGCACACACCATCTTTGGGGCCTCCTCTTGTCTCATCTCTGGGGCCCTGCAGCATCCTCCTGAAGTAGCACAGGGTCTAGGGCCCACTGGTGGCCTGGTGACCACCTCCCTATTCAGGCAAGCTGGGCCCCCAGCCCCCTGAAACCTCAACTTCATGCCAGCCCAAACTTTCTTTAGGAAAGGAAGAAATTCCATCAATGAAGGTGACATTGTTGCATCCCTTACCGGCGATTAATAAGGGGAATTGTGGGGCTGTCTGCAGAGATGGCCCTAACTGGATACTAGGGCCTCCCATTTGGTCAAGAACCAAGGACAAAGAGGAGAGACACAGGAAGCCTGACAGACACAAGTGGGAGAGAGACACCAAAGAAATAAAGGGGGGGGGTTAAACCCAGGGATGAGGGACCAGAAACCCAGGGAGAGACAGATAGGACTGGTAGACACAGGAGAGAGGTCAGCACAAGAGATGGAGAGATAGGAGAAAGAGGCAGGGGAGAGGCAGAAACCAGACACAGCAGGCATGGTAGAGAGGGCAGAGAGGGCAGGGGGCAGACTTACAAGCACCTGGTAGGCTTTTTGCTGACTCTCAGGCCTGTCCTTTCCCCCACCCCGCAAGCCAGGGTCTGCCTCAGGGTAGTGCTGCAGTGGGAGGGGTTCCAGCAGGATCTTGGGTCTCAGTCGCAGGAGATTCCTCCCCAACTCCCATCAGCCTAGCTTTAGTTCTGATTGGCACAGACACCTTCTTCCACAAGGATGCTCTGCTTGACTACCCCAGGGGCCCCAGGCCACCGTGGTCTGGGAGCACTGAGAAGGGAGGGGGAATCAAAGTGAAGGGAGCTGCGTAAAACTGTCACCCTGGGGCAGGGTTAGGTCAAGATTGGTCCCGGGGCAGCGGTTCCAAGGAGAGTAGGAGGCATTGCCGGTCCCAGGTACCAAAGACCTCGTGAGCTTGGTGCCTGCCACTCTGGTCTCTCCGATGGGGATAGGGAAGGAAGAGGATCCCCCGACACCCCAGGAATCAGGAGTTGCAGCTGGGAGGCAAAGAGGAGGGGAGTTTCCACCTCTTTGCCCTGCCTCAGGAGGAAAAACTTTCCCCCCCAGGCCGTCTTTTTGTGCGGTTAGCTCTGACACAGTGGGAAGGGGCCGCGCAGTCCCGGGTTTTGCAAAGGGTGTCAGATCTGCCCAGTGGTCCCTTCCTTAGGGCGGGGGATGTATTGCAGCTAAGGCTTTATGCGCTCGGCTCCGTTTGCCTTTGTGCGCAAAACATCTCCTATAGCTCGCCTTCTCCGCTTGCGCGCCTAGCGGTGCGCCCGGGCGCCCGTGGGCGCCGATGCTGCCTTTCCCCAGAGCCCATCCTGATCCGTCCCCTCATCACCAGCTGGTATCAACCAGAATCCCAGCTCTCAGATGCTGTTTCCCAAGGGCCAAGCCCCCAAGGGCCAGTCCGCGCGCCCGGGAGCCCTGCGCTCTGATTATTAGTTGGATTTATCTCCCTCATTTCCATGCCGCAGGTGGCCAGCGGCATTTGCCTTGGAGCTGGCGCCCAGGAACCGAGGAGTTAGGGGTGCCAGCCAGCCTGGACCATCCCCGCCTGTAATGCCTAAGCCGCTCCAGGGGCTCCATCTGCACCCTTCCGTACCCTTCGGCCCCGGGCTCCCTGGATGCCCTGCCCCCAGGCCAGCCCCATGCCCCCGCCGGGCCCACCTGGCCGTTCTTGCAGAGGTCCGCCCACATACTGGTGCCGTCGCCTCCGCGCATGAGGACGTGGTAGGTGAAAAAGTAGGTGCCGGGAATGTTGCATGTAAACTTGCCGCTGGTCGCGTCGTAGTTGTTGCCTAGGTTGGTGACCACGTCGTCGAACTTGAGCACCTCGTAACCCTCGTGAGGGTTCTTGAGGCCGGCGTAGAAGGCCACGCGCGGCACTGTGGTATAGGTGGCCGTGCTGATGGCGCCGCTGCCCCCCGCGCCCGGCAGCCCAGGAGGGCCGGTCTTGCCCGGCTCACCCTTCTCCCCGGGTGGCCCCACAGGACCCGGAGGACCCGGGTCCCCCGGGGGCCCGGGAGGGCCCGGCTTGCCTGTGCGTCCCGGCTTCCCCTGGGGGCCCTGCACCAGCGTGGAGGGCGGGGGCGCGCCGCTCTGCTCGCTCAGGGCGTCGCCGCCGTCGGGCCGCGCGCCGGCGCCGGGGCCCCGCGCGGGGTAGGGGTCGCACACCATGCGGCAGGTGCCCAGCATCTCGTAGTGGCCATCCGGACCGCCCGAGCTCACCAGCACGGGGATGAGCACCACCAGCACCAGCAGCATCACCACGCCCGCGGCGGCAGCCAGGAGCGTCTTCCGGCCGGCGCGGAGCCTGGGGAGCGCCGGGCCGCCAGGCCGCGCCGTCGGGGCAATGGTGCCGGCGGGCGGGGGGCGCGGTTAGGGCGCCCGTGCTCAAGGGCGGTCCGGCGGGGCTGAGGGCATGGGGCCGGGCCCGGGGCGCCGCGCTGCGCTGGATGCGCTGCCGAGCCCAGCCGCCGGCTCCCGCCTCGCGCTTCCCTCCCGCGGCGCGGCAGAACTGAGCGCGGCGGCCGCCGCCTCCTGCCTGATTCCTCCTGCCTCCCCGCGCTCGAGCCACCGCCCCCTCCGCCCTATCCAGCCCCACCCGCTCGACGCAGCTTTGCGCCCGTGAGGGGTGGGGCTGAGGGCTGGGCCGGCGCCTAATTGGGCCGCGGACGGTAGGGCTCCGCCCACAAATAGGGGCGGGGCCGTGGGGCGGGGCCGCGGAGTAGAGGGCTGGAGCCGGGAGAGGAAAGGGGAGACTGACTGAGGGAGACAGGGCCTCGGAAATGGAGAGGGTGCTAGAGTCTCAGACATAGGAGAGGCTCGCATAGAGAAGGGAAGACTAGGGACGAAAAATCGAATGGAAGAGAGGGTCATAGGGAGAGCTAGAGAGCGCCGAGGGGCATTGGGAGGGAGAGGACTCGAGGGTCGCTTACGAGGAAAGCCGAGAGAGACAGAGGGAGGCACGAGGGGCCACGGCCCGCAGGGGCTGGAGGCTGGGGTAGGGCACCCCGGTCTTCAGGGGACAAAGAGCGATTGAGAGGAGGAAGGAGCGGGGAGCAAGAAGGAAGGACAAGGAAGAGGGTTATGAGGGGGGAGAAGAGGGGAAGGCAGGAGGATAGGGAGGGGGCCAATCCGCCCTCAGCCCTCGCAGACAACCTGTCCGGGAGATGGGGGTGGTGGTGGGATGCCTGTCAGGGTGCCCAGCAGAATCCCGAGTGCTAACATCTGCCGCTCCCTCCTCTCTTTTTGGCGGGACCGCCTTTCCCCAGGAGGAGCAGGATCTTCTACCCACACCTCCTTACCTCTGCTCCTTCCTGCCTGCGCTCCAGGCCAGATCGGGCTGCTTTTTCCTGGGGATGGGGGTGGGGCCGGGGGCCCCTCCATCTTACTCTGGTCACTTCCCTTCTCCCTGCTTTTAGGCAAGGCAGAAATCGGGGCCCTAAGAAAGTGGGCACTCCAGGTAATTTCTCCGTTCTGACAGTACAAACACATCCCTGGGCGGTGACCCCCTCTCCCAGGCTCCAAGAGGAGGGGTTGATCTCTCCCAGTCCCTCAGCTCTCCACTCCTACCCAAGCTCGAGCCTCCTGAGCTCCTAACTCTTTCCCCATCAGGCTGTATAAGGCGCTCCTCTTCCTCAAGTGCAGTAAAGTGTTTAGGCTGCATAAACGAGAAGGCGTCTGCTTCCATCAAAATATTTGTCACGTAGTTTGAGGCCCAGTTTGTGCTGCTCCGCTGCTCCTTCTCACCCTCCTTTATCCAGCCTACCCGGGAGGGCTCTGCCATGCAGAGGCCACGAGCTGCTGCTAAAGGATGACCCTCCAGCCTTTCTCCTTTCTCCTGAGAGGACCCCTCCCGAAGCTGAGATTCATTAGCCCCACCTGAGCTGGGAGGAGGACAAGAACAGGAGGATGTCGGGGGCGGGGGGTGGGGGCTGTGAGAGAGGACCTTTCAAGCACCGCCGAGCCCGTGTTAGAGTGATCCCCTCGCCAAGGAAGGAGCTAAAAATTCAATCAATAGCATTTATTCAGGGTTTTCTGTGTGCCAGGCCCTGCGTTGACTGCTTTACAGAGGCCATCACACCAGATCTCCACAGCAATCCAAGGAGGTAAAGCCCATCATTACTTTCATTTTACAGCGGGAGAACTGAGGCTCTGGGAAGTTAAGAGATTTGCCCAAAGCCACACAACTAATAAGCGATAGAGCCGGGATTCAAACCGCCAGCCTGGCTCCAAGCTCTTCTAACCGCCACCCAGTTGGGTCTCTAGGTACCGTTTAC
Source organism: Monodon monoceros (assembly GCF_005190385.1). Taxonomy (NCBI): domain Eukaryota; kingdom Metazoa; phylum Chordata; class Mammalia; order Artiodactyla; family Monodontidae; genus Monodon; species Monodon monoceros. The sequence goes on from NW_021703786.1 coordinate 20,083,443, forward strand.
TTCCTAGAGGGAGGAAGGCGTTAAGTGCAGGCGGAGGAGGACAGCTAGACAACCCCCCACCCCAGGCTCGGGAAGAGTAGTCCCGACTCTCGGCTGTCAGTCCGGCCTCCCGTCCCCCACGGCGGTCTCTCCAGTATGACTCCCCCAAGAGCGACAGGGCTGGTGACCCGAGGGACAAGTGCGCGGTCGTCGGCGTATGATTTGTACAATCCCGCGCCCCCTAGTTCGCGCGCACACGGCTCTCTCCTCTGCTGTGCCGCTGGGGCTCGTCTGTCACCCGGAGTCCTTCCCGAATCCGCCGGGGAAACTGCGGCTGGTCGCCCGAGGCCGCGGAGGGGCGGGAGCACGCACCCCCGGCGCTCGCCGGGGCGTCCAGGGGCGCGCTCGGCGCTGCAAGGCGGCCCGCCCCCCGACCCGAAAGAGCGCCCGCTCCCCTAGCGCGGTGTGGCGTCTCTGTCAGCCCAGCCGGATTCTCCCCGCTTCGCTGGAGTGGAAAATAACGGCTTCAAACTTTGCAGAGAGGAGCAGGTGCCAGCACTTTAATTAACAGCCATCTTGGCCTGTGATACTGGGCCACCGGCTCCGCGCCTCCCCCAGGCTCGCCGGCCCCGCCCCGGCCCCGCCCAGGTCCCCGCGGGAGAGGGACCTCCGCCGCGGCGCTCCGAGCCCCTCTTCCCCGGGACAAGAGGGCCTGGCTGATTGGGGGGCGGGTACTGTCTGGGACGGGGGCGCGTCTCCCCAGCTTAATACCTGAGGACCTCCACCCCTCCTACCCCATCCACCCCGAGCTCTCTAAAGCCTGGCCGCTGAGGATTCCGGGGTTAGAGACCTGCATGCCAGTCCCAGGTGGTGATTTTAGGCTACCGACTAACCAGCAGCGTCTCAGGTGTTCTCCTCTGGAAAAGGGGTTGTTATAAGGATTAAATGAGTAATAATGAAGGTAGCAAAGCGCTGGCCTCAGTATCTGACCCTTATTAGGCGCCAAGTAAAGGATGGCTAATCTAACTATTTCGCAGCAAGACCCTTCCACCACCCCGGGGCATGCGATCTCCTCATCCTGCCTTTTTTCCTACAAATTGCTGTGCTTGGCGCTAGGAGAGGAGGACAATGGCCTATGCTTCTGGGTTCAGAGACAAGACTAGATGAATGAGAAAGGAACCCAGGAGTTCTGGCTCCCAGGCCTCTTCCTCAACCACCTGCCAAGCCCAGGGACCCAGATTTTCAGAAAAGGAAGGAGGTGAGCCCAGGGAAGGGAGGGAGGGCAGTGCTATCTGTAGCTGCGGTACTGCCAGTGCTGGGGGCAGAAGGTCCAGCTTTGCCTTCCTTACTGTGAGTGGGAGCTCCCTCCCTCCTAACAGCCCCCATCATTCCAGAGGTGAGGAGGGGGTACTGGGCATTGAGGTGCTGTATGGTGGGTGCAAGAAAGTGGGTAAATCTCTTCTTTGATGCATGACTGACTTTAGGAAGCTGGGTGGCTGTTCTGTGGTATTTTGAGGTTCTTTGAATGAATGTGAGTGGGTGTGAATTGTAAGAGACTGTTTGCATTAGTGTGTGTCTGGGTTTGTGAGTGATGAAAAAGAGTGCAGTGCCCTGACTCATCGGCTGGCAAATCTGTGTTCATTTGTTCACTTGTTCACTCAGTAAACATTTACTGAAAGCACCGAGCTGGGCACTGTGAGGCCGTAGAGGTGGTGTGTCCAAAAATGATCAAGACCTAAGCAGTACCCCTAAGGAGCTCACTCTTTGGCAGGGGACACAGGCAGGAAGAAATGATAAGTGCTATGATAATTATGAATATTTTTTGAGCACTTAGTAGTACAAGAACTTGCTCTAAGCACTTTGCATGGATTACCTCATTTAAATGTAACAACCTATTATCATTGATTTAAAACTATTACATGGCTTATATAATTTTGTTTCAATAACCCCACCAGGTAGATACTATTATTTCCCCCATTTTATAGCTGAGGAAACTAAAGCTTGGGTAGAGGTTTGCACTAGGTATTATGAAGCACAGACGGAAAATTCCCTGCCCAGAGGACTGTAGGAAGACTCTACAGAGGGGAGGTATCATTTTTTCCCCATCTATTTATTCACCCACTTATCCACCCTCCATCCATTCTATAAGCCCATATTAATTGATCACTTATTATCACAAGATACAGTGATGAGCGTGAAAAGTCTTCTGACCTTATGTAGTTACAGCGTGTGGTAGAAACCTGGACAATTAAACAAGCAACTGCTATCCAACTTGACAAACTGCCTGGGAATATGTGGAATGCTATAGAAACACTCAGCAGTGTTGCCTAAATTCATCTGGAGGCAGGGAATCATGGGAAGCTTCCTGGAGGAGGTGATATTTTAGTTAAGCCCTGATTAAAGAATAGCAAGGTGAAGAGGATGACTGCCAGAAATGGAGGAGAGAGGGAGGGAGGGAAGATTATTCCAGGCAAAGGGAGCAACATGTGCTAAGGACAAGACTGCAGGGCCTCAGTGGGCTGTGGCAAGGAGTGTACAAGTTATCCTAAGGGCAATGAGAAACTACAGAAGAGTGTTGAGTGAGAGATATCAGATTTTTAAAAATTAATTAATTTATTTATTTTTAGCTGCGTTGGGTATTCGTTGCTGCGCGCGGGCTTTCTCCAGTTGCGGCGAGCGGGGGCTTCTCTTCATTGAGGTGCACGGGTTTCTCATTGCAGTGGCTTCTCTTGTTGCAGAGCACGGGCTCTAGGTGCAGGGGCTCAGTAGCTGTGGCACGGGGGCTCAGTAGTTGTGGTGCACGGGCTTAGTTGCTCCTTGGCATGTGGGATCTTCCCGGACCAGGGCTTGAACCCGTGTCCCCTGCATTGGCAGGTGGATTCTTAATGACTGTGTCACCAGGGAAGCCCAATAATCAGATTTTTTCAGATATCCTTTGGGCAGGAGGGATTAAAATAGAGTAAGAGTGTCATAGGGAGATTAGGTAGCAGGAGGTTGCAGTGGTCCAGGCGAGAGCTGATAGTGACCTGATCTGGATGGGATGGGGGTGGGATGAGGAGCAGGAGACTTCCAGCTTTCTGGCAAGATCTTGAAATGTTTATGAAATTAATGAAGGGTGGATGAGTGTTTTTGTCATTACCTATGCACCAATACGTGCCAGACATTTTATATACTCTATTTCACTTAATACTCACTGGAAGTCTAAGGAATAATCATTATCATCTTTACATTGGAGTTGAGGATGCTGAGGCTCAGAGAGGTGAAGTAACTTGCCTGGGATCACACAGCTAGTAGGAGACAGAACTTGGGTCTGTTTGACCCTGGGTGGGGGCTCTTCACCACTTGGCCCAGCAGGTGCATACCCGGTAGATAAAGCAAAGCTAGGTCCTTTAGAGAGAAAGAAAAGCTTGGGTTAAGACTCAATTATATAAAAGGCATATTTCTGGTTTTTGGTCGAAGCCACTGGCCTATAGCCCTGTCTTGGGCAAGGGTGGGGAGCCAGGCATCTAGAGGCAGAGACTGGCTCTCAAGGCTCAGTTAGGCCACCAACTTGCCACGGTGTTGGGGAATTCTGATCACATTTTAGAGCTTCCCATTTCTTTCTGTGGGCTGGAGAATTGTCTAGGGCAGCTCAGAGAGGCTGTGATTCTCATGTGAAAGAAAACTCCTCATTGTCGTCTGTTAAAATATTTAAAATCCCTTCATGACATTTTAACTCAGACACTTGCAGATCCTCCATGGGAAAAGCCTCCATAATCACAGCCCCTCTTTGGAGAAGGGGCATTTGGGAGAATGGAAGTTGTGTCGTGATTTGGGGTGGGGGAGCCAGGACACACCAGGCTGGGACTCAGGTTGCTGAGGAACCTCCTTCAGGAGCCCCTCCCCCAGCCCCATATCCTAGGAGGGGAGAGCGGGATGAAGGGGACAGAGCCCAAGTACCCAGGTCACAGGTAGGTTTTCCGATGCCCCTTCGCCAGAGAACTCTGGGCCTCATGCCTGAGGGTTCCAGGGACCTGCCCAGCCCACAGGCAGCCCATCCCAATCCAGCTCCAGGGAGGCAGCTCTGAAAAGGCCCCTGCTGTGGGAGGGGAGACCTAATCGGAGGGACCGTCTACCCTCAGCCCAGCCTGCATCTCCCAGCTGCATGTATAAGTAATGAGGTTCCGCAGCCCCAGCAGGAACCAATATAATGGCCGGTGTACGGTGTACGGGGTCAGCCTGAGAGACAGTGGGACGTGGGAGTGACAGGCAGTGCAACTGTGATGAGCCTCCTGCAAAGGCAGCAGAGGGAGGGCCCGGCCTGGCCAGCGCGGTCCCCAGGCTACCCACCCGCTCCCTCAGGCCTTGACTCTTCCAGACCCACCAGCACCCCAGTCCCAGCTCCCAGGCAAACTGGGGGAAGGCAGGGAGGAGGAGAAGTAGTGGGGAGAGGGCGGTGGAGGAGGGACCGGGCTGGAGTGGGGCATTGGTTTTCCTGGCTTCTGGGGAAGACACCCCCGGGTCTGAGGATGGGGGTATAAGGGAGAAAGCCTCGTGATCCCCAGGATGACTGGGGAGGGCTTTTTCTTTGGAAGCCCTGTCTCTTCTAGGAAAAAACCTTCCCTTCCATTCTCTCAGGAGACCTAGAACTTAGGGTCTGGAAATATCTTAGAGACCTCTCCTTTGACAGAGGGGGACACCGAGGCCCAGAGAGGGGACTTGGCTTGCCCAAGGTCAGAGGCCCATCTGAGGCACAGCCAGATGGGACCCCCGGGGGCTCTTTTCAGGACCCCACTGGTGGGGGTCAGGGGGCAAGAGGAAGAGGAACTGATTGCTCATCCCTGTCCTAGGTGGTCCCCAAAGACCCTCTGAGGGTTAGTGGAGGGTTCGGCTCAAAGGCTTCTGGCAGGGTGTGAAGGCTGGAACCCTGGCTGCAGCAGTATTCCTGGAGAGTCCAAGTCAGCCAGGGGCGGAGGTGGCCCGGCCTCCCTTCCGAGTTCAGAGCGGTCTTTGAGCACCTCATCCGTACATTTGAGGACAGGAGTGAATGAGAGGGGATCTCTGAGGTGGCGGAGCCGGAAGAGCGGTGGAACAGAGCAGTGGCTGTTTAGTAAACGTTAGTTAACAGACCCTGACCGTGCCAGCTTCATGGACATGCAACTTGTTCACTGACAAAAGCCCTGTGCTCAGAAGGGACCTGCACTTGGTTTAATGCTCTGCTGTCACCATCTTGAAGTTCTTAACAATCTTTGAACGAAGGGACTCCACAGTTTCATTTCGTACAGGTCTGTAAATTATGTAGCTGGTCCTGCCCCTGAAACAGAGACGTGGTTTGTTCTCGGAGGGGCTCCTCCGGCCCCTCCCTGCCCCAATTTCACCCCTAGATGCCCCAAGGGGAGCGGAGCACAGAGCTGGGAGAAGCTGGCGTTCAATGAGCTTCTTGGCGGTCCCCACCCTCCAAAGACTGACCCACTCGCTGACCCAGCACTCACTCAATTGCCCATCACTGACCCAGGCCAGGATGTGTGGCAGGGGGATGCCCTGCCACAAGACTCCTGGTCCCAGCTGTCTCTTGGGAAGATGTGGCCCCTCTGCTTAGTCCCGCCCCCACCCCACAGGACCAGGAGGGGCTGGTGGAGGCGGGGAGGCTTAATTAGCACCCCCAGCCAGGCAGCAGGCGGTGGGCAGAGAGCAGGCTGACTTTTCCCGCTATAGATCGGCTCTCTGGGAGAGGCCCTAGCCGGCTGGCTTAGGCTCTGGCTGGGCTATTTTAGGAACATTCTTAACTCTTCCTGTGCCACTGCCATAACTGGCCTTCTCTTCCTGAGCACATGCCAGCGCCAGACTGCCTTTCTCCTGATCCCTCCTTCCTGGCCCCTGCTCTTCCTCGATGGCGGCTGAGAAGGACACAGTTTTCTCGGGGGTGGGGCCCGTTGCCTTTCGCGAGGAGAGTGGCTGTCTCTGGCCTCTGAGCCCTGCACCTCCTCCCCCTCCCCCTCATCACAGCTCTGCGCTAAGGAGATTGGCCATTTTCAGCATCATCCAGCCCCTTCTTCTCATCTTATGAAATTAGGGTAGTTAGGCTCCCCCACCCTAGTGAAAACAGCTGATCTTGGCCCCAGAGAGGAAGATGGGAAGCCACAGTCCTGGCCTCCACCCTCCGGCAGAGCAGCAGCCAGCCACCGACCTGACTCCAATGCCACATTAGGGCTGAGTTTCCAGCTGGTTCCACAGAAGCAGCCGAGCGTATCATGGGGTTCCCTGTCCCTCTTTTTCTCCCACTCCAGTGTCTGGCTTCCTGGACAAACCTACACCAGGATGTACGTATTACCTGGGCAAGGCCAAGGGGTGTCCCACAGGGGGCCAGGAAGGTCCGCATTTATAAATCTGAAATTTTAGCTAAGACAGGGGAAGAGCTCGGAGTGTCCTGTGTCTGTGCTGGGCCTGCCTGAGTTGGGAGACCCAGGACACCCAGGACTCTGGTGCCATCTGTCAGGCACATGCCTTGTGGGACTAGCAGTTGGAAGTTGCCGCCAAGTCCTACTGGGAAAACCTGCCCTGGAGATCCAGGCACATGGCCGATGAATCCATGCAGATGCCCAAGGGCCTGTGCTGGGCGCCAGGTAGAGTCGATCAATAATCGATAATCAATCTCTACCTGAGAAGGGCTACTGTCTTGGGCTGGTTCGCCAGGGTGTCTGACCACAAGCCCGGGCCATGGTGCTGATGGACTGGGGCAAGGGAGCCCTCCCCACCCAACTCCCCTTTCCCCCGGTTCCCACAGCCAGGCCAGCTCTGGAAGTGACTGGGCGGCCTGGGGGTAGCGTGTGAGACCAGATGAAAATGCTTCAGCTCTCCTCAGGGTCTACGGAGGGGGCTCTTGCGATGGGGGTGCCTGAACCACAGCTCCTCCAGCCTCTAACTTAGAAAGATCCAGATGGATTTATCAAAGCGTCCTGGGGAAGATTTTGAGTGGAGAGAAAAAAATACCTTCCAGGGACTCAGGGAGAATCCTCTGTGTTTTTAAAAAACTAAGACCCTTCCCCTTACCTCAAATTGAGAGACATGAATAGGATGCAGGAGGCTGGCTGTACAGGGGCCCCCCTCTGCATCGGGTAGGGGTGCAGGCTTCCTGAGGCCGAGGTCTGGAGGAGGAGATTTCTGGCTCCACAGTCCCTGAGGAAGACACAGAGGTGCACGGGCTAACCTGAGTCGAAACTAGGAACTGAACCCGGGGGTCCTGGGCGCCTGTCTCTCCATTGAAGCCCCCTCCCCCTCCCCCATGTTCCCTCCCCATCAGCTCCCAGGCTGGGAGCCCCAGCTGGCGGAGGATGTCTTGCTCCTCAGCAGCTGGGATTTGTAAATATTTATAGGAACATGGAACAGATCAGTGGCTGACAGGCCCAAGGAGCGGGCAGGGGCCCTGCCTGGAGCTCAGCGGCTTCACCCCCCTTCCCCACCCCCTGACCTGATTTGAGGGAGCCCAGGATGGCAGAGATGGGGGTGATCAAGTAGGACGTGGTCCCGGCAGCCTCTACACTGAGAAACACCAGCTCAGAGGATGCATCTGTCCATCTGCCCCTGGGCTCTGCTTCCACACTCAGAGTCACTCCCATCCTGCCACCCTCACCCCCACCCACTCGTGCACTCACACACCCATCGCCACGCTGACTCCGCCCTCAACACGTTCTTGCAACACTCATGTACGTTCATTGTCACACATGCGTATGCACACATGCTTTCTAACTCCCACATCCACGTTGATGCTCACTCTCACGCACACCTGCTCACACCTTTGTACATACACCACTTCACACTCACAAACCCACTGGAGCCCCAGATCCCAGTTACTCCTCACAGGTCGTAATCACAGGTCCTGGGAGAGAGCCTTCTGTTTTTTGCCTGAGGTCTGTGTGCGCGTGCGCGTGTGTCCTTGTGTGTGTGTGTGTGTGTGTATGTAGCAGGAGGGAATAGGCCCTGAGGTCAGGGGACGAGGGAGAGGGAGGAGGTGTGGACCAACAGCCCTTCAGAGCTGATAGCAGCCCATAACTGAAGTAAGACAGAGGCAGGGCTTCCCTGGTGGCCAGTGCAGGGGACACGGGTTCGAGCCCTGGTCCGGGAAGATCCCACATGCTGCGGAACAATTAAGCCAGGGCACCACAACTACTGAGCCCACGAGCCACAACTACTGAGCCTGCGTGCTGCGACTACTGAGCCCAGGAGCCACAACTGCTGAAGCCCAGGTGCCTAGAGCCCGTGCCTCGCAACAAGAAAAGCCAGTGCAATGAGAAGCCCGCGTACCGCGACGAAGAGTAGCCCCTGCTCGATGCAACTAGAGAAAGCCCGTGGGCAGCAACGAAAACCCAACGCAGCCCCCCAAAATATAAAATATACAAAAATAAAGAAAAAAAAAAGAGAGGCAAAGGCAGGCCAAGGAAATGGAGACTGACAAGGGTCAAGGCAGATGGGGCGGGAGCTGGGGACAGAGGGATCCCCCCCCCCCCCCCATGAGAAACTGTCACATTGTTGTTCCAGTGGCCTGTGAGACCAGCACCAACCCCCAGCTGGAGCCTCTCCCCCTCTGGATCTTGTCACTGTGGGTTTTCTTTGCTGCTTGGGCAGCCAGGAGTGGTGACAAGCAGGGAAGGCAGTGCCCAGGGCAGCGAGCTGTGCCACTCCAGCCTGGCTGCCAACTCACCCATTAGTGCCCATCTCATCACCCACAGGGACCCAGATGAGGCCAGCGACCTGCCTGGCTGTCCTTACCTTGCAGGGCCAAAGTTGGGGGAGGGAGGCAATTGGATCTCCTTCTCCAAAAAGCAGGCAGTGAAACCAGACCTTGTCCAGGTCCCCGGACCCTGAAGCTGGGCTTGGGAAGCGGGGCCAACTCTCTGCTCCTGGGCACCCAGGCACCCACCAGACGTGGACAGGAACCAGTGCCTGAGGCAGGGGCTTGAGGAGGGGGCTGGGGAAGAAGGTCACTAGGAGGAACGAAACATGTTTTTGGCATAAACTTTGTAGTCCATTTGTTCTACCGCACACAGAATGACGTCCCCACACCGGGTGCCCCTGTGTGCTGCGTTAAATAATCACCTTCTCGCCTTGGGTCTGTCTCAGGGTGTTAGTTCTGGGGCATCAATGGGTCAGCTTGTGCTCTGCAATCTGGGAGCAACCATTTCTATAAAATCAGAAAGGCAAACAAATAATAATAATGAAAAGCAGGGAAGGTTGTGCTGACTGCAGTTCTCCTGTGATTTAATCGTCAGTGCAGCTGTCCGTCAGGTCTTGACGTCCTGATTGATTCATGCGTTCACAGGTTCCTTCACGTATCTGCTCAACAACGATTACTCACGCAGGTGCCAGGCCCTGTGCTGCGTCCTGGGAGCCAGTTCAAACGCCAGGCGAGGTTCTGGCCTGCACACTGTTTAGAGTTGATCAAAGAAGAAAAACAAATGCACGACAAAGCCTGGTGCCCCCAGGAGGCCAGGGAGCAGTATTCAGGTGCCACACATGGGGACCCAGATGTCCTGGTCTTGCAGCTGAATGTTGCAGCTGAATGACACAGAATCCCTCTCTCATCCCAGGATCACATCTCCTTCTCACCCCTCTCCTGCCTCTGCAGGTCTGCTTTCCTGGGCAGCCAAACCCTCTAAGAATGGTGGGAAAAGCGTGAATGTGAGACTGAATCTCAGCTTGGACACACACTGCCTGGGTGACCTCAGGCAAATCAGTCGTCTCTCTGAGTCACAGTTTCCTTCTCTGTTAAAATGCAGTGACTAATACCCACCACAGGGGTACTATCAGCGTCAAATGAGATTAAGTATATAAAGCACCAAAGATGGTGCCTGGCAGAGAGTGGGGGCCTCGACTCATGCTAGCCCCTTCCCCTGCCCCTTTGCCAGAAGTATGCACTGCATCTCTCCGCACTGGCAGGGGGAGGAAACTTGGGGGAGGTTTAGGGGTGTGGGAAGTCCCGGCAATCCATGCACCATGAATTTGTACTTCATGCAGTCCTCCCAGGGAGTCCGGTTCTGCTCTGAGGGAAGCCTCTTTATTTGCAAGTAAGAGGGCGGAGAGTCCTGGCTTTGCCTCCTGGACCACCTGCATATTCCAGAAAAACAGCCCCTTTCTTCATCTCATTTTTCCCCTCTCTGGCTCTCAATTATAAAAATGCATTCTTGGAAAAAAAAATGCATTCTTGGGGCTTCCCTGGTGGCGCAGTGGTTGAGAGTTCGCCTGCCGATGCAGGGGACATGGGTTCGTGCCCCAGTCCGGGAGGATCCCACGTGCCGCGGAGTGGCTGGGCCCGTGAGCCATGGCCGCTGAGCCTACGCATCCGGAGCCTGTGCTCTGCAACGGGAGAGGCCACAACAGTGAGAGGCCCCCGTACCACTACAAAAAAAAAAAAAAAAAAGCATTCTTGTGTGTGTGGTGGTTGTGGAATGGTGGTGGTTGTAGAATGGTGGTGGTGGAGGTGGTGATGCAAGTGATGGTGGTGATGGTGGAGGTGATGGTGGAGGTGATAATGGTTTTGGTGGTATAGGTGGTGATAGTGGTGATAGGAGCTCATTTCAGAATCTTATGCTCAGATTTTAAGAGCTGGCAGAGAGCTCAGTTCCAGATGATCCGTTGAGGGCCTACTATGTGCCAGGCCCTTGTGGGGCTCACTTCATTTCTACAGCAACGCACGAAGATTGCTGTTTCCTTTTACGGATAAGGACCTTGAGGCCACAGAGAACAAGTGACCCGGCTACCTGCTCACAGCTAGTAAGACATGGAGAGGTACTTAAGCTCTGGGTCCTTTGACTCCTAGCCCCATGTTCCTTCTTCTGCCATCATGAAGCCACCCACATGTCACAGTAGGGAAAATGGAGACCCAGAGAGGTTGATTGATTTATCCAAGGTCATGCAGTAGTGAGAAGCAGAGCCTGGCTGTTTTCTCTGTACTTCTAGATCTCAGCTGGGGCTGAGGTCTTACTGAGGAGGATGGACGGACCACCAGTGTATCCCCCCCGCAGCCCTGACAGAGGCACAGAGCACAGGCCTCGTCAGGCCCCTGGGGGAGCTGCTGTATCTGCTGTCCTCCTGACCGTCTACACTGTCAATTTCAGTCTCCTTCTCCAGGGTCAGAGTGAGAGTGACAGACGCCCAGCTGCTGCCTGACCCATTACACTTGACACCCCTCCCCCAGATCTGACCGTGGGCCTCCTTTGGCCTGCACACCGTGCTACAGCCGCTCTGACTGGCATTGAGCTGGAGGGCCAGGGGATGTCACCCTCAGCCCTCATCCCTGTTTGAGCTCTGAGGTGGTGAGCTCGGGGGTCTGGTCCTTGTCCTTTTCTGGTCCTGCACCTTAGTCCTTACTCTCTTGCTCAAAAAAATGGGTAGCTCCATCTTGACCCCCAGGAGCTAGTGAAGAAGGGAAGAGGAGAGAAAGAATTGTGCCCAGACTGTACGTTGTCCACAGGCTTCCTCCCCCAGGAAGCCTGCCGGGACTCACCCCACATAGTTCCGCTCTCTCTGACTCCCTCTGACTGTCCCTTCACTCTCACGGCTATGTGTCTGACTCTGTCTGAGTCACGGTGATGCTGCTGGTGGTGATGTTGGTGGTGGTTATGATGGAAGTGGCAGTGGAGGTGGTGGTGACAGTGGTGGTGATGATCAGAGTAAGGTAGGGTCTCCTGGAGGGAAAGAGGTTGACTGGTCACTACCTTCCTCTACATCTCCCCCACCTCTTTAGTAATAGCTACTATTTATTGAGTGTCATTCACAAAACAGATGCATGCCCAGTATTTTATATGAAATCATTCATTTAATTCTCCCAACAACCCTATGAGGCAGCTACTAATATTCTAGAGATGAGACAGCTGAGGCACAGTGAGGTTAAGCAACTTGCCCGAGGTCAACAGCTAGCGAATAGCAGAGCCTAGACTCTGCCCCAGCCCCCGCCAAAGTCTTGACTCCTGCCCTCTACTTCTGCCCCAGGAGAGCGGAGCTCTATACAGGGGAAGAGAGCTGGTGGGTAAGTATGTGTGTGTGTGTTTGGGACTTCAGGGGGCTCTGCTCTCTTGGGGTGTCCATGGCCAGCAGTGCCATTCTGACTACCTTCCTGCCTTCACCTCTCTCGGGAGCGCCGACAAGGGAGGTGAGGATGGTGGGTGTGTGGGAGGGGATAGGTTCTACCGGGTAGTGGTCACAGAATTTCTGGGGGGGGTGGTGAGGGACTCTGCCAGGCCCATGGCAGGCAGCTCACCCCAGCTTCTGGCTAGGGCTCCTGCCCTCGGGAGCTCCATCCTGCCGGCCTCATTCCCTCCCAGGATCTCATTATATCCCTAAGAGAAACTGACAGCCTCAATATCTTACTTTGCAAATATAGTTTATTCCTTCAATAAAGCCGCCTGCGCAGGGGAATGTTTAAGACCCGCTCTCCCCCGAGAGCCTCATTTGAATTTCTAAAGTCTTTAGTCAGTCCTCCAACGGGGCAGCTGGGTAATGAAAATTTCCTGTCTCGCCCTGTCTCCACCAGGATGGAGGAGCTGAACTGACCGAAAGAAGAACCCTGGCTACCTGGATGCTGAGGGAGGGCGGAGGCAGGGAGGCCTTGGCATGGGCCTGAGCAACAAGGGACCCCTCCACAGGGTGTCTATGCTCAGGGACCCCTAGACAGCATCTCTTAGGCCATGGAGCTCCCCCAGAGGTGCAGCCCACCGATCCCTGGGGGTGAGGACTGCTCCCTGGCCGGACCCCTCTCTCTAGGGCAGCCCCTACCCCTGGCCCCCATGGGAGCCTCTAATTAAAAGATCGGCACGCCCCTCAGGGACTCATTAGGCCCGCTGTGCAGAGAACATTTAATCATTGCTCAGAGCATCGATTGGAAAATCAATTTCTTTGTCTCTCTGAATGCGGCGCTGGAGAAGTGGGGGGAGCGCTGACCTCCTTCTGCTGCCATGTAAAGTGCTGCACATTTAATCTGGGAACAGAAATCAATTAGCCACTTACGAGGTTGGCTTTAGTTACCAAGTCGGCAGGGCCCGCGCCACTGCTCAGCGGCTGACAGAAGCGAATCTCCTTACACCCCACCTGGCCGGCCACTCTGGAGCATCCCACCAGCTCTCCGGGGTCCCCTTCCCACGCTGGACACCTGTTGTCCAGACAGGCCCCCAGGAACCCCAGAGAAGTCCTGGGAAGGCTCCTGGAAGCCCAAGGTCACAGTCACAGCCTCCCAGGCTGACCCCTTCCCACTAACCCTGACCCCCTGTGCTCAGCTCTTCAGCCCTGAGAAGAGATATGGAGGCTCACGGGAGGCCTGTTCAAATCTGAGTTTTGCCTCCTGCCAGCTTCGGCGATGTCAGGGAAGTTGCTTGACCCTGCTGAGTCTCAGCCACCCCGCGAGCACCTTACTCATGAAATGCGAATAATAAGAGTACCTACCTCACCAGAGGGGACGATAATTCTATGAGACCATCTGAAGCACTTACCAGAGTTGAAGGTCAGAGAGAGAACTTTGCACGCACACCCGCGGGGCAGCGTCCCTCCGGCCAGGAAGTCAGCAGGGTCAGAGAAGGGACAGTGTGAGTGTCAGGGTGGTGAGGGGTGTCTCGCCATGTCTCTCCTTCCCTTCAGGACAGGGCAGGTGGGCTCAGGGCTGCCCTCACCCTCCCGTTTCCCCACCACCTTCTGGGGGCTCGACTCTGAGTCCCCACCGAGCCCACTCTCCCCCTTGTACCTATGCAGCCTCACCTGTGAGGATGAGCCCTTCTCGCCCCCGTGCTCACCCCACACATCTCCGGGGATACAAGTTTTCCAGCGATGTCTCACGCACCCAGAGTTATACATAGCCAATTACACAGAGTTGTACAGTCTGCACCCCCCATCACACACAGTTTCACAGAGTTTCTCCCACAGTTTCCGTCACAGCTTCCTCTCTCGCAGCTGCACACACTGCCCTCCCCTCCGCTGCTCGCACACACGTGTCACCTGCGGGCTCACCTGCAGGGCCCCCACCCTGCAGAGGTGCACACTGGCGGCACACACGCTCACGCGCACACACGTGTGCGCACACCCGTTCCGTAATAATATTAGACATGCCATTTCTTTTGTGTGACAGTTCCAGTGGAGATGCTCAGAGCTGTCACTTGGATGAAAAATAATGCATAACCCTCATCTTCCTTCCTTCCCTTCCCTTCCTTTCTTCCCTGTTTAACGAGCTCCTAAAAATATTCCTTGCTGTCTCGCCGAAGCTGTGGGCTGTGAGTCAAGCCTCCCTACCCCATCCCCACTCCCCACGCCCGGCCCTTCCCTCGGGCCCCCTGAGTGGGCTGCAGGGCGAAGGGTCGAGACTAGTCTCAGGGCCTGGCCAAGCCAAGGTCAGGCAGAAGGGCTCTCACCCCCCTACACCCGGGCCTCTGCAAATCTGTGACTCCCGCCCCTCCCCATCCTGGCTAGCCCACCTGAGCTGGGGAGAGAGAGGCAGGGGAGGCAAGGGTGGGAGCAGGAAGAAAGGCAGAAGCCACCCTCTGATACCTGACCACCCTCTGCAACCCCCACCCCACCTCTGGACCAATTTCACAGGAACCCTCACCATCATCTCTCCCACATCCGAGGGAGAGGACTGCATGTAGCCGAGGTCCCTTCTCCACCTCGTAGCATACCTGCTTCACTCTCCCTCCCAGAACTGAGAGGAGAAAGGAGGAAGGGCCTCCCTGAACCCCCAGCTGCTACCTGCACCTGAGCCGGCCCTGCTGGGAAAATTGCAATAGTCACAGCGTCCTCCAGTTCATCCTTCAAGCCCCAGACCAAAGTCACCTCCTCCCTGAAGCCTCCCTGATTCACGCGGAAGGAGCTATTTGTTCATTGTACGTATTGTACATAATTTAATAATATTAAACGCCGTCACATATTGTGCTCGGTGGGAACTTTGTCTCCCTGTGGGACTTTCTCTACTCTGTGTTTTCTTTCCTTATTTCCCTAGGTCACTCTCACTGTATCTAAGCCCCTTCAGGCTGGGAAGCGGGCTTGCCTGTTGAGATGGATGGATGGACGGATGGACAGATTAGAGGTGATGTAAAGGGAGGAGCTCAGGGGCCTGAATGCTCACCCATTTTCTCCGAACATTCACCGTGACTTTGGGAAAGGCAGAAGCCCTCTCTGAGCTTGTTTCTCTATCTGTAAAGTGGGAGAGCGGGGCTATGCGGTGTCCGAGGTCTCGTGCGACTCTGGCAATCCTCATTCTATGATTCTCCATAGCGTCAGATGGAATAATCCTGTCTACAGACTCTGAGGTCCCATCCTCCTGTGCGCGAGGGGACAGGGGGCTGTGATGGGCATGCAGGGGGTCCTTGACACAGTTCTCTGGGCTTTATTTCCCACCTTTCCTCTGCCTCCCACTTCTTCCACACTGATTTCTTTGCTCCAGTCTTTTTAATTCCACTTCCACATCTTCCTTTTGTTCTCTGTCCTTTTTTTTTTTTTTTTTCTCTGCTTTTTTGGGGCCTGCATCCTACCCATTAGGAGCTCAGAGCTAGTGCCCTCCCTTCCCCTCTCCTCCCTTCCATCTCACAGCCCCACCTGCTTAAGGAGCCCCCTCCCCATAAGCCTCCCCATTGTCCCAGCAGCTCCAGCCCCGAAAGGTTAAGCTAATAGCAGCTCCTTTCCCATCAGCTGTGCTTGTTTGCTCTACATAATTGCAGGAGGGGAGCACTGGGAGGGGGCCCAGGCGCTCTGAGTGGTAGCGGGTATGGGGGAGGGGGCTGTGCTGCTTTGTCCCTGGGCAGGGGGGCTGCGGGCAGGTGGCACTTGCAGAGATGGGATAGTGAACTGTGTGGGAGTTGATCATACGGGGCAAGGATTGGGCAGAAGGCCCTGCTGCCTGGAGAAGGGAGAATGGGGTCCAGAGAAGAGTGTCAGAGACCTTGCTGCTCCTGGGAGGGAAATAATAACAGTAACAAGAGTCATGAGTAACGTTTACCAAGCATGCCCCGCGTGCCAGGCCCCGTCCCAAGCACTTTACTGGCTTTATCTCCCTGATCTTCACAACAACCCCAGGAGGCAGTTCAGCTCTTGTATCCTTTTTTTCTCTTGTACCCATTTTACAGAAAACTGAGGCTCTAGGAGGTAAAAATCGTTGCCCAAGGTCGCACGTAGCTTAATGGCAGAGCCTCAAACAGAGACTGCTCTTCATCGTTCCTTCTGCCTAGAGAGGGTCAGCACTTCCCAGGACCCGGGAGGCCACTGGGTTCAACCCACCCATTGTCCAGAGGGACAGAGGGAAAGGGACTTGTCCAAAGTCACAGAGCAAGTTGTTGCCACAGCTGCTGGGCTGAGGATTCGGGTCTGATGCAGAGGGCGTTGCTCCACATCTGAGCCTGTCCCCCCGAGATTTCCTGTGTCTGGGGTGCGCAGGTTTGTGGGGGGATGAAGGAGACCCACAGGCCTCCCTGGGAGGAGAGTGTGGAGCCCGAACGGGCATGGTGTGGGCATGTGTGCTTGGTGAAGGAGGCACACCTGGAGAATGCCACCTCTCTGCCAGGGAGCGGAGGCCCTGGCCTCCTGCTGTTTTGAGCATCTTCAATAATTCACTGGGGACAGAGCAGTGAGCAGAAGATGGGGTGGGGAATGTCACAGCCAGCGGCGCTGAATTTAGGCCAGCGTTGGAAACTTGGACACAGGAAGTCAGCATGCCTTTTGCTCAGCCTGAGCCCTCTCGGCTGCAGACTTGGGGCCACGCTGGCCTCCACAATCCAGCCTCTGCTCTCAGATCTGGGACACTGCATGTCTACTCCAATCAGGACAACCTGCCTCTTGTTTTCCTCCCAAGAGATGGATACCCTTGGCGTAGGCACTGTCTCCCCCTTTACACTTGGTGGCTCCCGAAGGCAGGGACTGTATCTCTCTCGTCAAATTGGGCTCCCAGGACAGGGACTGAGTCTCCCCCAACAGACTAACCTTCACCTAAGGCAGAGATCGTGCCTCCCTCATCAGATTCCTCCCCCTTCAGCCTCTGCCCCTGTGGTCTGACGGTTACAGCAGCTTTAGCATTGGCTCTATCCTGACCCGCGCCCGGCCCCACCTCACAGCAGTGAGTTATCCTGTCCCTTCCTGGCTTCTGCCCGGGTACCCACCAGATTATCCTTGCAGTGACCTGCTACCAATGGATGCAGCTCTCCCAAGTTGTCACTCTTCCTTCATCCTGGCCCCTTAGTGATGGTCAACACAGCAACTACTCCCCTTGCCCTTCCTGGGAAGCAGCTAAACACCCCTGGCTGGTTATGGCCATTTCCCACCGTTCATATCACTAATGGGACCCTGATGACAATACGGGGGCAGGGTTGGTGGGAGGTGGGTGCCTCAGAGACCATCTTTCTTGAGAGGGAGTCTTCCAAATTCTGCTTGGACACCTCCAGTCCACGGCACTCAGTGCCTCTGGAAGCAGGGAAGCTTCCTCTTGTGGAGAACAACCTGTTTTCTGGAGAAATTGTCACCAGTGGAAGCCAAAATCCATCTCCTTGTGACTGCCCCATGCAAACCTGATGTTCCCTGCATGTCTGCCTGCAAGTCTGCGGCTTGCCCGGAGCTGGGACGCTCCATTCAAGAATTGCATCTCACTGCCTACCACGGCTTCCCCAACACCCACATCTGCAACTCGTTACATGCTGGGGTACATGTCCCCACCTCTGCTCAGCACTGCAGGGGGCAGCTGTGAAGGGCCAGGTGAGCAGATTGTCTCATTTATATCCTGAGTGGCCAGGCTCTGCCGTAGTTTTCTCCGTGAGAACCCCATCCTCTCCCCCAGCTCCATCTTTCGGAACTTCTCCCAGGAGCATCAATAATGGGAATCGATTCATCGATACGCATCCTGGCTTTGAGGTCTACAGCCTCTGTGGAGCTTTGCTGCATCCCTAAGCACTTCAGCTCCCTGCCCACTCCATTCCGCATGCCCCAGGCATCACTTCTAGGGACCTTCCCATCTGCCACAATCCCAAGAGACTAAGACCCCCACCCCCCACCCCCCGCCTTAGCCTGAGGACAGCTTTGTTTTGACTAAGCCACGAGCATAGCCTGGGGCTGGATGAAGCCCTGGGGCAGGGAATCAGGGGCTCACCTTATGTTGCTATATCAGGTACCATGCATAGTAACACAGAGGGTACCATGCCTTCAGAGTGTGGGAACTGACCACTTTGCCCCAGCCTCCAAATACTGACTACTCAACATCTCTCTCTTAACACTGACTAACCAAGTGACCGTCCCCAGCAGTACTGATCACCCATCGACCCAGCCCAGCCTCCCATCCCGGATGGCCCAACCAACTATCCAATATCAACCACTCCTGGTGGCCCGACATCAATGTGCTAATACATCCTTTCAACACTGACCACCCATCACCAACATCTCTACCCCAACATCCAGTAAGGACCCTCTGTACAGATCTCCCCACACTGACCACCCCAGATTAACCACTCTCCAATGATCATGTAGGATTCTGCCTAATAAGGTCCCCGCCCCCATCGCTATCTCCTGTTGCTTTCTGCTGGACCATGTGCTTTTGCAACCCTTTAGATGTCTGCGGGTCACAGCTAGATTGCCCTAACCCTAACTGGCGCTGATCTGAACTTCCTCCGGCTCCCGGGACCCATCCGGTCAGCCAGCAGGGGAGCCTTTGGGTCTCCAGTCCTGTTCCTCTCCATCTGACCCAGCCCTAATGTCTCCTCCCAGCTAGCACTGCACAGGCTTTGGTTGGGAAGGGATTTTCTCATGATCCCTGAGCCGTCCTCAGAGAAGTCCGGCTGCTGCTTCTTGGACACCTCCATCACCTCCCCAGCTCCCAAGACAGGATGTTAGTCGCTAGGAGCGACCGTCTGTGGAGGGTCACAGCCCTGGGCTGAGCCGATCTCACAGGGAAAGCCCCAAGATTGCCGCCTTGATGTGAGCTGTAGGTGGAAGGAGGGGCCTTCCCTGCCCACCTCCTCCCAGAGCCAGACAAGCATGTGTGTGTGTGTGTGTGTGTGTGTGTGTGTGTGTCAAGGTGAAGGAGTCAGACTCTGAGAGGGGGCAGAGGATAGGACAGACTGGAAGTGAGAGAGGACCCAGAGGAAGCCTGTAAGGGCAGGGGACGGGCGCTGGCCTGGGCAAGGGGAGGAGGAAGCAAGGAGCTAAGAAATGGTGAGGACAGAAAGGGGGACAAGAGGTTGGCAGTGGGCACAGCTCTCAGCTCGTGGGCCTGTGCGCTGCCCGGCTGCCGCCGCCCCTCCTGCCTGCCCCTGCTTAACGGAAGGCTCCACGGAGGCTCATACAGAGCCACTGCTCATAACCCCTTCATCAAAGGCTCAGAATCGGGGCCATTAATTAGATGAGGGAGCAGCTGCTCCGGGGCCAAGTGACAGGAAATCACTCTGTCCCTGGAAGCTCTGGCGCAGCCCTGGCCTCAGGGTTGGGAGGCTCTCTGTCCACCCTCATCCTCTGTGGGGCCCTTCCAGGGACCTGTGTGAGCCAGCTGTGATGCCCTGTCTGTCACCATCCTAGGGACTAGGGCCCTGGAGACTCCCTACCCCAGACGGGAAACTGGCTCCTGGATTTGACTCTGACATGCTGTGCGTCCACGGTCAAGTCACGCCCCTCGGTTTCCCCATTGTTCCGATGAGGAGGCTCAGTCCCTCCCTCTAGGAATGTTGCTACCTCAGCTGCTCCGAGGCTCCTCTGTTCCCCTCCTGGGCGCCGCCACGGGCCGCCTGTGACTTGTCCCGAGCTGAAACAAGGCTGAGCCTGGTGGCAATGACTTCGCCTGGATCCTGGATCCTTTTTCTGCTCTCTAGCCCCACCTTGGGGATCCAAGGAGAGTCACCATCTGCCCAGGTGGTGGATGGGGTGTGGGCGTGGGGAGTGGGAAGGGATGACCCTCAACCATGGCATGAAGGGAGGGTGGACTCAGGGGCTGGAAAGCTGCCCAGGGCCAGCTGGCTCAGCGTCCTCAGAACAGAGGACGGATCAGGGGAAGCACAGGGGCCTTTGGGAGCTGAAGGAATTGGAACTGGAGGAGACAGAAGGCTGAGCAGAAGTCAAGATACCCGTCACCCCCAGATGGTGGGGCAGAAACTCCTAGGGTGATGCAAGGACTGTTTCCATCACTAGAACTTTCTGAGCAGGTGGGAAGGAGACAAAATGCTGCTGCGGTACCTTTTAGCTTCCTGACTGTCCAAGGCCGTGTGTCTAAGGCTGACCAGGGAGCAACCACGTGCTGTGCTGTCTGCTGTGGAGGTGGGGATGACTGGGATGGTGGAGACATGGCCCCTGGGGATTCCCTAGCGGTCCAGTGGTTAGGACTCCGCGCTCTCACTGCCGAGGGTGAGGGTTTGATCCCTGCTCGGGGAACAAAGATCCCACAAGCCCGGCGGTGTGGCCAAAAAAAAAAAAAAGAAGTGGGACCCCACGGCCAGGCCCTCACCTTTCCAGACTCTTGCCCAAGAAACCACAGCAGTGCAGCATTCACTGAGCCTCCCCGTA
Source organism: Monodon monoceros (assembly GCF_005190385.1). NCBI lineage: Eukaryota > Metazoa > Chordata > Mammalia > Artiodactyla > Monodontidae > Monodon > Monodon monoceros. The sequence goes on from NW_021703786.1 coordinate 20,103,897, forward strand.
TAAACATTCACACTCACGCACACTCAAGGGAGATGGTAGTAGTGAGGTTGCTGTGTGGGACTGACCACAGGAGGTCAAGGAAGGAAGAACCCCAGGAGGCTGCCAACAGCTAGGAAGGTTTCAGCAGGTGGCGGGAGTTAGTCTGGGTCTTCAGGATTGCACAGGACATGGATTTCCAGAGGGTTGACGGAAAGGGCACTCCAGGAAGAGGGAACAGCCTGTGCAGACATGGAGGGGAAGGTGGGGGCCTGGGGGGAACATGGAACCAGCTCTGAGACGCCTCGAGTGCAGGCGAAACAGAAGGGGGTGATTGGGGGACATCCTGAATACTCTTTCAAGGCATGAATGTCATTTTTTCTCTTTCTTTCTTTCTCTCTCTCTCTTTCTTTCTTCTTTCCTTCCTTCCTTCCTCTCTTTCTCTCTTTCTCTCTTTCTTTCTTCCTTTCAGCTGCACCATGCAGCTTGTGGCCCAACCAGGGACAGAACGTGGGCCATGGCAGTGAAAGCCTGGAGTCCTAACCATTAGGCCGCCGGGGAACTCCCTGAATGTTATTTTCTGATCCCCAAGTCAGAGCATTTGGTGTGACTGGCTGTGTGTGCTGAAGCAAGGTCTGACGGGGCAGCATGTTTGAAATACGGGTCATTTTGGAAAAACAGGCATTTTGGGCCGTGGAATGCTTTTTTTCACTCTTTTCCCAGGTGCAGGTCATACCAGTTAGATTCTGGGGCCTATCTTCCAGGACCCTGCATCCCCAGGGGCAGACAGAAGTGGAGGTACCACTCCGCCAGGAACACAGTCAAGGTCCTGGTACCTCTGAGGCACGGGGGTCCGGGGGTCCTGCCTCCTGGCTTGGCCCGCCTGCCCTAGGTCGAGCTGCCCTTTCCACTTCTCTAGTTAAAACCCAATCCCATTCCTGCTGGTGCCAGGGCTCCCCCTAAACAGGACAGAAATCAATTTGTAGATCTCCTCCTGCCGGCCCCCAAACCCGGCCGGTCCTGACCAAGTTCAGCCCTGCCCCTCTCTTTGGTCAGATGGACTGGTGCTGTGCCCAGCCACATGGAGCCTGGCAACTGGTACCTGGTGGGGGGATGGGGATGGGGTGGGAGATGGGAGTGGCTCACTGTCTGGAGGCCCCCGAGGGGGTCAGAGCTGATTGCCTACCTGAGTAAACTCGTGAGAATCTAGAGGAAATAAGGACAAAGCAAAGCATCGGCCAGCCCGGGAATCTGTATTTTTAACCCCCTCCAAGGGATTCAGATGGGGCTGGTACAGGTATTGCTGGGAAATTAACAGCATTGGCCGTTGTCACTCTCCCTTCCACCTGCTAGCTGTGTGGCCTCGCTGACCTTCTCTGTGTCTCAGCGTCCTCATCTGTAAAATGAGGTCAATAATAGCTTCAGCCTCCTAGGGTTATCCAGAGGATTAACAGAGAAAATGCAGGCATAGGGCTTAACTCAAAGCCCGGCACTTAACAGGCATTCAGTAAATGATTGATGATCACAGCAAGCAAGTCTGAGGGCTCTGAGCACCAGCACACTGGCCTTCCTTGGGGATCCCTGAGTGGGTAAGCCTGGTACCTGCCCCAGAGCAGAGTACCCATGCCCCCTCCCACTACACTGAAGGCCCACTCCCAGTCCCTGGGTGGTGGGTGGGAGAGGGAATGTGCAGAGGTGGACTTGACCTCTAGCTATGGAAAGAAAAAAAAACTTTGACTCCCCTGGGGGTTCCTGACCCACTAAGCAGGACGCTGCTTTAGGAAGCTTTAAAGATGTTTCCTATTGAAGGGGTTAGGGAGGGGACCCAACGGGAGGCTAGACACTCGCAGGTGGTCAGTTCCTAAGGTTACAGAGAAAGCCACAGGGAGCCTGGGATGTGGGGCTGGGGGAGGGGCAGTAAAGCAGAGGAAAGCTGGATGCTTCCTTCCTGTGGAGGCAGGTAATCAATTCTCGAACCACAGCCCTTTCTCTTGCTCAGAGGGGCCCGAGGTGCCCACTACTCAGCTGCCATTACCTCGAGAGACACAGGATATAATAGTTACAGGTGTAGATTTTAGCTCAGCTTACCTGGTTTCTTTTTTCAACTTTATTGAAGCATCAGTCACGTACAATAAAATGCCCACATTTGAAGTGTTCAATGTGATGAGCTTTGACAAATTTATGTGCACATATAACCACCACTGCAATCAGGATATAGAACATTTTCATCATCCCCAAAAGCTCCCTCGTGCCCCTTCCCAGTTGATCCCCACCCTCCCTCCAGCCCCAGGCAACTGCTGATCTGCTTCCGGTCACAATAGATTGATTTGTCTTTCCTAGAGTTTCATATAAATGGAATTACGTAATATGTACTCCTGGTAGCTGGCCGCTTTTCACTTTTCATAATGTCCATGAGATTCATCCATGTTGTTTTGCCTGTAGTTTATAGCTTTTTATTGCTGAGTACCATCCCACTGCACAAATATGTGACAATTTGGCCACTTGTTGATGGACATTTGTGTTGTTTCCAGGTTCGGGCTGTTGTGAATTAAGCTGCTCCGAACTTGTGTGTACAAGTCTGCGTGTGAACAGATGTTTTCTTGTTTCTTGGGTAAATAGCTAAGAGTGGAATGACTGGGTCCTACAGTAATTGTATGTTTCACCTTTTAAGAAACTGATCCACTGTTTGCTGAAGTAGTTGGACCGTCATACATTTCTACTCTTGGGAGTTCCAGTCACTCTACAACCTCACCAACATGTAGCACGGTTAGTCTTCTAATGGGCGTGTAGTGGTATTTGTTGTGGTTTTAATTTGCATTTCCGTGATGATGAGTGAGGTCGAACATCTTTTTCATGTGCATATTGGCCATTCTGTATCTTCTTTTTTTTTTTTCTTTTTGCGGTAGGCGGGCCTCGCACTGTTGTGGCCTCACGCGTTGCGGAGCACAGGCTCCGGACGCACAGGCTCAGCGGCCATGGCTCACGGGCCCAGCTGCTCCTCGGCATGTGGGATCTTCCAGGACCGGGGCACGAACCCGTGTCCCCTGCGTCGGCAGGCGGACTCTCAACCACTGCGCCACCAGGGAAGCCCTGTATCTTCTTTTAACCATTTAAAAATTAGATTGTTTGTGGGGAACTCCCTGGCGGTCCAGTGGTTAGGACTGGGTGCTTTCACTCGCGGGGCCCGGGTTCCATCCCTGCTTGGGGAACTGAGATCCTGTGTGCCTCGTGGCATGGCCAAAAAGAAAAAAAAAATTAGATAGTTTGTTTTCTTATTATTGAGTTGTGAGCATTCGCCGGATACGAGTCCTTTGTCAGATACATGTATTGCAAATATTTTCTCCCAAGCTGTGACTTGCCTGATTATTTTCTTAGCTGTCTACATCTTGATTCTGCTAGTTACATGTGTGCAATATTGAGAAAGTAACTTAATCTTTCTGACCCTTAGTTTTCTCATCAGTAAAATGGGGATAATAGGATGTATGGTACAGAAGTGTTGTGACATTTAACTCAGTTCATGTGTGTGCAGTGCCAGAACCCAGAGGAGGTCCTCAGCTCCTAGTGGCTTTACTGATGGCCTCTCCTTCACCTCTCCTGGATCTGGCCCCGATGGGATGATCTCTTTTCTGTCCATCTGACTCCTGAAGATGCCACTGGCAGCCAAGGCAGGGGTGGGATGAGGGCAGGATGATTTGTGTTATCAACCTATGTGAAGCTGGGCCTCCATCCATCCTGGTTGTTGCCCAGATACACAGAGTTGGGGTCCACAGGGCTCTGGGCCCAGGGGTCCACCATCCTGGAGCTTCAGAGAGAGGGAAAATGTCTCTGGGAACCCACAGCTCCTACCCATAATTGTTCGTGCACATCCCCAATCCCTTAGTCACCAAATCCACATGCACGCATGCATGCAACCCCATTGCACTCCATCTGGCACCTGCACCGGCTCAGACACACCAAGAGTGAAAGGCGGTGATCGCCTACTCCCAGCTCCCACTGCCACTGGTCGGGAGTGGAGGGCTCACTGCCCAGACCATGTATAATTCACAGGTTTGGCTCAAAATAGTTCTATTCGGGCCCAGCCTCTTGGCTGGGAGGGTAGGAGTGGCAGGGGTGGAGACAATGACGCGGAGGAAGAGTCTGCTCCTGCTCTGGGTGCCTGGGCAGCCTGTAGGGCTACCTTCCCAAGTTGAGGGGGCCCCTTTTCTCCCTTCCCCGTTCGCATCCCCAAATCCTCCAACCTGGGGAGACAGGGTCCCCTGAGGGCCAGCGGAGAGCTGCACTGCCCATGTCGGGTCATTCACACCTGCTGAGGCCTGGAGTCCCCACCTGCCTCTCTCCAGCCCCCGACACTTCCCCAGGGCCCGCGGTGACAGGGACGCTGCTTAGTTCTTAGGCATCTTTGTCCCAGGCCTCCTGTCTTCACCGCACCAATCAATCCATTGATAAGTCCACAAATATTTACTGAGCCCTCGAGCGGGCAAGGCTGGGCCTAGGACATTGGAGGCACACGTACTGTGCACAGAGAGGCTCACCACTTGCTGAGAAGGTAGGACATTCGCAGAAAGAACAAGGACCGGCCAGGGAGGGACAGGCCACCAGGGTCAGGGACAGGGACTACAGGAAGGTGACCAGCTGAAGGCCGTCATGACTTGAAGCAGGCCTCCTGGATGAAGGGTCAGATTCGGGGAGATGGTTCGAGCTGGATGAGGGGACTAGAAGGTACAAGGCTGCTTGGAAGGTAATAAGAAGACTGGTTGATGGAACCGGGGTCATGTGAGGACGTCATGGGACTGGCCTGGTGTGTCCTTCACCCTTCCATAGCTCAGCAAGGACAGGGACCACACCATATACAATCCCGTGGAATTTTTGCCCAAGGTTCTGTCACATGGTGTTAACCACTTTGCTTGGAGTCAGCCTACTTGGGTTCAAATCCTGACATGGCTACTTTACTGCTCCATGACCTTGGGCAAGTGGCATAACTGTGCTTGTTTCCTCACCTGCGACATGGGGGTAATAACAGTCCCTACCTCTTGGGCTTGTTGAAGAGAGAAATCAGAGACGCACAGATGGTGCTCAGCCTAGCGGCCATCCCCACTCTTTCATCTACCGTGATTTCCCCACCTTTGCAGAGAGACAGTGGTACAGAGTGCCTCCAGGACCCAGACAGCTGACTAGGAGAGGGCGCTACTGCCCAAGGGTAAAGAGGTAGTGCTGCCAGATAGAAAGCAAGAGGGCTTCCTGGCAGAGGAGGCCTTTGTGCTATGATTTGATTAGAGGCGCCTGACTCCAGAAAACCTCTAGGCAAAGGGGACTAGTGGGCCCAGTGTTCTGGGGGCCACGTTCTCCGTGGGACACGACACTCCCCATGGCGCCGTGGGAGTTCTACGGGGCTTTGCTTTCGCTTTGCTGTGTTTTCTCCCTGAAGAAAGTCAGTGTGTGCTTTGGCCCTAGGTTCCGGAGGGCTCTCTCTCTCCTCTGCACATCGGTCTCCATCCATCTCTTGGGGCCTCTGGCTCTGTCTCTCCATCACTCTCTACCCCTGCCTCTCTGAGTCTCGCTAATTTTGTCTTTCCTCCTGTCTCACCCTCCCTCCCTCCCTTGTTCCAAGTCTCTCTCAGGCTCTGATTCCACCTTCCCTACCGCTCCTCTGCTCTCCCGTCTCTCCAGGGACTCCCCCCAAACTCCACACTCCTTTCCTGGAACTGGAGGCAGCTGGGGAGTGGGGAGGGGGGTGCCTGCCTCCGAGGGGTCCACCCCAGGGCCGGCTATATCCATTAGGGCTTTCTTCAGGGGGAGGGAGACATCAGTGAGTCCGCGACAAGACTCGCCAGCGCTGCTAATATTAGCCCAGGAAGGCAGCTCACTGATGGATTAGGAGAAATTAAGAATTCAGATTCTGTAATTTGAATTGAAGGCCGCTGCTTGCTGACAGCTCATACTTCCCCAGAAATTAATGAGTGAAGGAGGGACGGCAGTGCCGATTTTCCTCTTTGACGATATAATTTTCCCCTGTGATCTGCGCCTCAGAAACCCCATCCCTAAGCAGGCACTCGCCAGGAGGGTGGGGTCCTGTTTGTCTCAGATCCTATTCCCGAATCCTCTTGCATCCCAGAAGTTCCCTGGAACCGGCCTCCTAATTCCCAACAGAGCCCTGGGCTCCTGCCTGCTGGTGTTCCCGGCGAGGGGCCAGCCCAGGGAACGCCAGAAGGACAGGCTGTGAGGCACAGGCAGACCTTGCTTCCTGCCCCTCCTGACCGTGTGTGCTGCCGGCCAGGATCCTAGGCTGTAACATGGAGATCGTATGTGCACCCCACCCCAGGGGGTGTTGTGAGGCACAAGATGCGAACGTGAACAATGAAGCTAGCTTCCTTCTCTCCCTGCCTCTTCTCCCTGTGCATCTCAGCTGTGTGGTTCTTCAGAAAGCCCGCCAACCACCCCACGGCCAAACCGGGCCCAGACCCCTTTCCTGCAGGAAGTCCACCTGGCTTCATCCTATTGAGACTGATGGCTCCTAAGTGCTTGAGGCCTTCTTTCTTCACCGGCTTTTCTGTGAAGTCTCAGAGTTTCAGGTTATTCTGGGAAGGGGTGTCCTGTCTCCCAGAAGATTGTCAGCTTCCCCCTGACAGAACTGGTCCCGTGCCCGGCACCCAGTAGGCGCTTAATAACTGGTGTATGAGTTTAACCAGTGCTTTCTATTCCCTTTGCACCTGCCTCACTCTCCCCCCACCCATGCCCACCAAGTGCCCGGTAAACCCTTGGTGATGACCGGCAGATGTTGAGGTCCACCAGGGCCTGGCCAGTCCTCCCTGCAGGCCCAGCGTCCACATCTTGGGGGCGAGGTGTGTGTGTGGGGCACAGTCACTCCTGCTGCGAGTAGCTCCCCAGAGCACAGTCTCCAAAATGGCAGCTTGTAAGCAATTTCTAAAAAGTGATGGGCTTCCCTGCTGGCGCAGTGGTTAAGAATCCGCCTGCCAAGGCAGGGGACACGGGTTCGAGCCCTGGTCCGGGAAGATCCCACATGCTGCAGAGCAACTAAGCCTGTGCGCCACAACTACTGAGCCTGCGCTCTAGATCCCGCGAGCAACAACGACTGAGCCCTGTGCTACAACTATGAATCCCGCATGCCTAGAGCCCACGCTCCGCAACAAGAGAAGCCACTGCAATGAGAAGCCCGCTCACCGCAACGAAGAGTAGCCCCCGCTCGCCGCAACTAGATAAAGCCTGCGCGCAGCAACAAAGACCCAATGCAGCCAAAAATAAATAAAATAAATTTATTTAAAAAAAAATAGTGATGACATGGTGTTTGTTAAGGTAACAGGTAAGTCTTTAGAGGGAGTCCTGAGAAAGCCAGGCCTCGAGACACATGGAGATGGAGTCAGAGGTGGACCATCCCTTGTCCCTCCTCCAGACCCCTCAACCTCTGGGGCACACCCGCCCCTGCCCTTCTGCCCCAACTCCAGGCTTAGTCTCCCTACCTGGCACCTGGCTGAGCGCTGGCTCAGGGGTGAGGAGGAACCTCAGCTGCCAGGCAGAAGGGCCCTGCAAGGCTTGGAGCCCACACATCTCCACGGAACTGGCCACCGAGGATCTAGGGTTGGACATCCCCAGCCTCACATAGGACACGCAGGGAATTAGCTGAAACGGCTTCCATCAGAGCTGGGAGGGACCTTAGGAGTCACCTAGGACCAACTCTCTCTTTGACAGCTGGGGAAACTGAGGCTCAGAAAGATTAGTATGTAGTCAAATCTCGACTACCTAATAGGGAGAAAACTGGCTGAGTGATCCCTGGAGCAGGTAATCCCAAATCCCTCTAGAAGGCTCTGTTGGGTTCTGGAAAAGCAGACGTTCTTTCCAATTCTGCTTCCTCAGGGCTAAACTTGTTTGAGCAAAAGTTTACCCGCGGGTGGGCTGGAGCTGAAGGCAGAGAAAGGAGATTGGCAGAAAAACAGTTTTCCAAGTGACTGACGGGGTGCTCTGGGCAGGAAACACGGCTGCTGGATCCTGTCTGCTCCCCCAAACTGCTTGCCTGGGAAATGCCCCTTACCAGCACCACCACCAATGTTTTCTTTCCTGCCGAGGCTAACCCTGGATGCAGGCTGAACGTCAGGGAGAGGGTGAAGGTCTGGGGAGTGGCTGGGAAGCATGTACCACCATGCAAAGTTCCGGGGCCGGCAGGCGCCGCCTGACACTCCGAGGCTGCTGCCACTCCCGCGCCTGCCCTCGCATGGACCCTCCGGTGCCCAAATCGTCTTTTCCCAGATCCAATTCAAACGTTGTTTGGAGCAAGGTTGAAATAATCACATAATCATTTTCTCCTGTAAAGTTACTGGCTGGAGCCCGATTTGAAAGCTGATCTGGTAATTGAACCTGAGGAGTGGCAATAGCAGAGGCGCTGGGGTGGGAGGGGCTCTTCCTGGGGATCAGAGGCTCCTGGCTGCGACCACCCCTCCCACTGCAGCAGTAGGGGCGTCACGAACCCCACTCCTGTTGCCCGTCACCATCTCACTCACTTCCTCTGGTCACAATGTCTCTTGAGCCTCCTCTTGGGGCTCCCAGCCCACATCAGGAGGACAGCAGGTCCAGAGATTATGTCATCAGACTTTCTCAATTCACAGGCCTAAATGGGGAGGCCAAAGTCTACCAAGGGGTCCAACAAAGCTAGGACTCCAACCAGGTCTTACTCTCCAGCTAGCGCTGTGTCTCCACTCTGGGTTTCCTGTCTCCCCTGAAGGAGCCCCAATACCCCAGAGCTACACTCTCCCCACCCTCTCCTGCCCTGCCCACCCCCATCTCGCATGATTCCCTGGGTCAGTCCCACCATATTCTCCCTGCAGAGGGGAGGGGAAGGCCTTACCTGCTTGCTCTCTGGTCTAATGGACCATGCACACAGCGGATTCCCTGCGCACCCACAGCTGAAATGCCCACACTGTCTTGCCCTGTCCCTCCCAGCACGAGGCTGAGGCTGGGGATCAGGATATCTGCCACTTGTCGTGGTTCATTCATTTCTTCCTTCTTTCCTTCCTTCTCTGAATGTTCATTTGTTCTTGCTGCATGTGAAGCCCTGAACAGGATGCAGGGATGATCAAGGACTGACACGGCAGCAACCGCCCTCATGGCCCAATGGCAGATATGAACAAATTAACAACTACAACACGACAGGAGGGCCTTCACCTGCAGCTGGAGAGACGGGGCGGGGCGGGGGCGGGGGCGGGGCTTCCTGGATGAAGTGCCCTCTAAGCCGAGGCGTCAAAGCTGAAGAGGAGTGTTTTCCCAAGATGAATGCCATGGCCGGGACACAAGCAAAATAAAACAGGTGTCATCTTGGGCAAGCTGAGGTCTCAGTTTCCTCATTTCTAGAATGGACTCCCTGCTCTGCCTCTCAGGATTCTGGACGTACTTTGTGAGATGGAAAATTCCATCCCACTGATTATTGTTGTTAATGGAGGGCCTTGGTCCCCCAGCGCAGACAAGGGGATAGAGTCTGGGGGAGGGGTGAATCAATGGTCAGGGTTGGTGGGGGAGGACGGCGGGGCAGGGAACTGGAATTCAGGACTTGCTCTGTGGAGCCCTTGTGGTTATTTGGTATCGGGAGGCAGCTGAGCGGGGGCAGGGAAGAAAGTGCCTTGACCGCATGGCCGGGAGTTGGGGCGGGAGAAACCTCGGAGTTGGCGGCTGCTGGGAGGGCTAAGCCTGCTCCTGTGGTCAGGGTCCAGCTTCCACAAGACTAGTACCTGCTGGGCCTCGGGCACTCCAGGCCCAGGGAGTCAAAGTGAGACTCTGGGTGGGGCGTGGGGGGGGGAGGGGAGGGTGATGTCTAGTCCCCTTCCGGCACCTCTCAGCCAATGAGTACCTGCCCTGCTCCCCGGCCATCGGCAGGGTGGGTGCTAGCTGTGTCATTCTGGAACTGACTGGCTGGCCCAGAGAGCCCACAGACCGCCCCTCCCCCATGAGGGCTCAGGAGGAGACCTAGCCCTGGGCAAGGTTTGTGCTTCCCTTATCAGTGGCACCAACCACTGAGATTCCTGCCCCCTGGGCCCTCCTAAGCCCATGCCTGTGGCCCCCCGCGCCCTTCCTGGCACGGCTGGCCTCCCGGTCAGCAGCTGCAGGGGTGAGTCACAGATCTCGTTAGAGCTTAATTAATCAATTGAGTTAATCAGACAGCTGAGATGCACTGTGGTTGCAGATGGGAGCGGGAGAGAAAGAGCCAGAGCATGAAGGGCCGGGTCAGGCGAGCCGGACTGGCAGGGCCGGGGCTGGCAGCGGAGCCTGGCGGGTGGCGCTGGCCAAGTCCGCACCTGAGTCCCAGGGAAGGAGGATCAATGGGCTCAGCAAAGGCCCAGGATGGGCCGCTCTGAAAGGTGCCATTTGCTGGGTGCCAGACACAGCACCTGGGGAAAGAGAAAGCAGGACTCTTTCACCCCAGCTTCCTCTCTCATTTTTTATCTTGTCACGTGTGTCTCTGAAATCTGTTTGAAATCCTTATTTGAATGGAATGGGAAAAGGAAAAAAGAAAAACAGAAAGACATAAAAGGTAGGTCCTCACATTCCCAGTGATCCCAGTCTGATGAGGGAGGCCAGATGTCTCCTGGGAACACAGACAGAGATCAGGACTCAGAGATAGAGAGATACACGTCTCTCCAGTCGAGCCGCTCAGGCTCTGGACATCTGGACTTGGGGGCATGGGGAGGGGCCGGAGGGATCAGAGCCAAGGGTGGGCAGGAGTCCAGGAAGAATATTGGGAGGGGAGCATCTGAGCAGAGTTTACATTGTGATTTGCAAAATGATGTTTCATCTATTTTTTCTCACATCTGACCTTGGTATTACCTGGTGCTGGGGGAAGGTGAGCAGGACGGGAAGGGTGGTGGTGGGAGACGGATTCAGAGAGGATTCACGGACACCCCCTCCCCTTAGGCCCTGCCTGCCAGGGGCTTACAGTTTCCACTGGGCGACAAGCTAAGTGCCGTCTCTGGTGACCCAGAGTCTGAGGCCGTGAGAGATAAGGGTTCAGGGCCTGGGCCATGCAAGGGACTGTGGGAGACGGACAAGAGGAAGGCAGGCACTTCTGATGAGGTTGAGGAAGGCTTCACGGAGGAGGCAGCGTGTGAGCCAGGTCCTGCAGGCCTTGGGATTCCAATAAGCAGGAGGGGGTGTGGAGAGGAAGGGTGTCGCAGGAGGAGAAAATGGCCGGGGCAAAGGCAGGGAGGGTGGACTGAGTACAGCAGGTTAGCTGACCCCACAAGCTGGGCTGAAAACAAGGCTCCTGCTTGTGGCAGGAAGAGAGGGCTCTATGTTAGGGGGGCTCTCTGAATGCCAAACCCAGGGGTCCACAGTTGAATTTGGTAGGCACTGGGAATCACTGCCAGTCTCTAACTGGAAAGAATGGGCTTACAGCATTTTTTGGAGACAGGATGTCTGTGGGGGCAGCCCTGTGTGGGATGGAACCAAGATGGAAGAGACCTGAAACAGGAAGAGAGAAAGTATGTGTGTGTGTGTGTGTGTGTGTGTGTGTGTGTGTGTATGGGGGGGAGGGGGCTATGTGTGTACATGTGTGTACATGTGGTCATGTATATACATATTTGCATGTATATGTGAGTGTGTGTGTGTGTCTAGAGCAGTGGTTCTTACCCTTAGGAGTCATAGATCTCTTTAAGCCTTGACAAAAGCTTAGACCCTTAGCTTAGAAAAATGCACGGACTCAAAATTTTGACTTCAATGATGGGGACAGGAGGCGTGTTCACGGATCTCCTGAAGCCCATTTGCTGGACCTCCTAGGGTTCAGATCACCTTAAAATCCCAACTGTCCTGTTTAGTTGCAGAGTCTGCAAAAGCTGTAACTGAAGGCTCACCATGGTCTTGGTCCTGGGCAGCCTGGAGCCTCTCCCCATATCCTTCCTCTGGCAAGACAATTCTGCAGCCAGGACAGGGAGGACCAGTGGGTAATAGGGGCTTCGGGGCCACTTGGGCACAGGATCAGCCAGCCCGGGTGTGAGAGCTCCAGGCTGCTGGGCGCCCTTCCCTGGCTCCCAGCATCAGCAAAAAATGTCTGGCTAGACCCAGGAGAGCTGCCTCCCTGCCAGCACTGAACGCCCTTTGAGTTGCCCTGAAGTAGCCCTGTTCACTCCTTTTCACAAATCCTAGTGCTGAGAGCAGCTGAGAAGCGGGACCCAGGTGTCCTGGCCCCAAAGAAGGGAGCTCCAGCAAAGCTGTTTCTGGGTTTTCTGTGTGACTCCTGGGGAATCACACCCTTCCTGGGCCTCTGCTCCTGCCCTCTTCCTGCGGCGGAAGCCAGCCTCCCCCAGGAGTAGGGTGGCCCCTGCAGACCCTGAGAACACACCCAGCAAAAGCCACCCAGGATGGGACGGCCTTGGAAGGGGCTCCCCTGCCCTCCCTCCTCACTTTCTCTTTCCATCGCCCATGCTCACGGCTTCGGAAGCATACATTCTTTGTGTAAGAAGCCTTTCTACCCCTGTTGAAATGGTGTTGATCATGACCATGCCCTTTTGATCGACAGTGGAGCTCAGAGAGGGGCTGTGCCTCAGATCCCACAGCCAGGAAGCAAAAGCACCAGGAATGAAAAGAGTGTCCAAGTCCAGCTGGCAGGCTCTTCCCTCCACACCAGGCTGCTCCAAGGCCTGGGGGATGCCAGGGGGGGATGCCCCGCCCCACCTCCCTGGGCCACTCACTCCTCCCAGCCCCCACCAAAGCCACTCTCCCCTCCCCATGCTCTGGAAAGCTCCTGCTAGAAACATCCGCCTGACAACTGCATTAAGACTAATACCCCTTGGGACTTCCCTGGTGGCGCAGTGGTTGAGAATCCTCCTGCCAATGCAGGGGACATGGGTTCAATCCCTGGTCTGGGAAGATCCCACAGGCCTAGGAGCAACTAAGCCCTGTGCACCACAACTACTGAGCCTTCAAGCCACAACTACTGAAGCCCGCGCACCTGGAGCCCGTGTTCCACAATGAGAAGCCCGCGCACCGCAACAAAGAGTAGCCCCCACTCGCTGCAACTAGAGAAAGCCCATGTGCAGCAACGAAGACCCAATGCAGCCAAAAAATAAAAATAAAAAGTCTAATGCCTCTTGGTCCTCCACTGAAGCCAGAGTCTGACAGACTCTGGCCTATGATTCCCCCATCAAAGCTGGTGCATTTGCCCTGTCATTAACAGTGGGCTCCTTTGTACCTGCTGCCACTCACATAAGCGCCCCAGCACATGAGAAGCAATGGCCACGCCCCCTGGGACGCACCCACTGTCCCTCCCACTCGCCATCTTCCCCTTGCCCTCCCCACCTGGCTTCCACCCCTTTAGCCACCTCCTTGGAGATGAGCATATTCAATGAGGCTCTGTTGGGGGAACTGTTTCTTTAATTTACGCCCCCCCCCCACGTCTGTCCCTGGAATGTGATAAAAATACCCAGCATTGATTTTTTTCTTCCCCTTCTGCCGGGGATGATGTTTACCCAGGTGTCAATCAGGAGAAGAATTTGGCTTCCTAATTTCTCTTCTCCTCCCTGGGGGCCCTGCGTCTCCCAGCCTCACATGGACACTGAGCTGGAATCAAGGTTACTGATAATCCCCCAGCGCACACAGACACCGAGAGCACGTGTATTCAAGTCACATATTGATTTATGTTTTCGGGTCCCTCTGCCTTGCTGCCCAGCCTCAGCCTTTCTCTCTGCCAAGGAGAAAAAAGAATTACACAGCTATATTTATCGCCAAGATGTTTAGTGTAAAGAGCACTGTGTCCGAAGGTAATTCCCACCCCACACCCTCTTTGGGGGTCTTTTTAAAAAATAGTGTGGCATTGCCTATCCACAAGCATTTACCTTTTGTTGTTCATTCTTTAACTTTTCCCTGAAGGAAGCCGTGAGACATTTAAGGTAGACTGTCAGATGGACTTCCTGACTTGACAAATGGTGGCTGCCATCCCCACGGAGGTGGTGGGGTTGTCTCGCCAGCGGAGATATCTTGTGGCAGGTGTGCGAAAGGGATGGGTAGGATGTGTGTGGACAGTGGGGCAATGGATTCAGTAACTTCTAGAAGTCACCCACCAGTCCAAAAGGCACCCTGTGATTAGTGGCTCACAAGTTATGGTCCCATTTAACAGCTGGGAAATTCAATAAGGTGAGGAGTGAGTTTACTTCCCAAGGCTTCAGGCTTGCCTTCCATCTGGACCCTGAGTTTGATGGGAAAAAACTTTCCTCCAGGCATGGGTGACTCCTGCCCTGAGGTGACTCCTGCCCTGGGGGCATAGGTCTCTGGCTGGGGGGAGGTGGAGGCGGGAAGGAGGACAGACAGTCTGGAGATTCTGATTCTTTAATGTGAGATGCGGTAAGGAAGGGCTCTCAGAGCCCTAAGCCTGGCAACCACAGCCTCCCGCCACACCTCCCCTCCCACCCAGAGTGCGAGTCGCTCCTTTTGGTGGGGCAGCCATTTAAAAATGCCAAACTGGGCTTCCCTGGTGGCGCAGTGGTTGAGAGTCCGCCTGCCGATGCAGGGGACGCAGGTTCGTGCCCCGGTCCGGGAAGATCCCACGTGTCGTGGAGCGGCTGGGCCCCTGAGCCATGACCGCTGAGCCTGCGCGTCCGGAGCGCCTGTGCTCTGCAACGGGAGAGGCCACCACAGTGAGAGGCCCGCGTACCGCAAAAAAAAAAAAAAAAAAAAAAAGCCAAACGATTTGACTCCAGTTCCCCCAAGGAAGCTCTTGGAATGGAAGCAGTGCTGAGCGTGGGAACTCACATGGACTCAGCACCACACTCTCTCCATGTCTGTCGGCTAGTTTCCTTCCCTCTCATATAAATACGTCATCTCCTTTATTCTTCATAAATACTCTGGGAGGGAGTGGGTGTCAGCCCCATTTTACACATTGGAAAACGGAGGTTGAAGAATTTGCGCAGGGTCATAGAGCAGGGAAAAGGCAAGCCTCGACTACAGCCCAATTCCTGATTCCTCCACAGAGCTCACCTGAGCCCCTGCCATGGGCGCAGCCTCCTGACACTCAGCCACTGGTGACCTTCAGATCCCTCCAGCCTCCTTCCCCGGCCCAGCCTTGAGGGCATGGCTCACCTCCAGGCCCAGCTAACTCTCCATCCTTGGTACTGGAGAAGCAGTTCCTCTTCTGATTGTGCCCAGATGTACCTAGGCTGGAGGTCAAAACATTCCGTGATGGAGGCTGACCCAGGTGTCCCCTCCTGCCCGGCTTCTGCCAGGGACTCTGGGGGGCTGGCTGCCCCCTGCCTTCCCTTTGCTGGTCTCCAGGATCTTGGCTGAAGTGCTTACAAACCCAGTGTCCCTCACTTCATTCTGGAAGTTATTTTACCCCTCTTGCAGGGCTGAGAAGTAAAGCCACGATATGCCAGCCCAGGGCAGGGCAGGGTCCCTCTGCCGTGTTAACCCCATAACCCTGCAACGTGAATGCTGAGCCCCATATTACAGATGGGGAAACTGAGGCTCAGGGAGCATAAGCAACTTCTCCTAGGTCATCCAGAGGATAAGTGGAGATACTAGGGTTGGGTCAAGTCCATGTGACCCGAAGTCCTTGCTCTGGAGCTCCCTCTTTATCTCACTGCTCCTCCCGGGCTGTCCCCATCTGACAGGCTGGATGACGGCCGGGGCGGGCGTGTGGGGGGCAGACAGCACAGGGCGCGGCGGGAGTCAGCAACGAGGACCCTCCCAGGGAACTTTTCCCATTGGAAATCTGTTCCCCTCGCGGCCACGGGTGATGTAGGGCTGGAGCTGATGAGAAGTGTGCGGCGGAATGGAGGCGGGCGGCGCCGGCGGCCGGGGCCGGGGCAACGCACTGAAATTCCGCGGGGCGCGGGGGGCGGCGCAGGCCCTGACACGGGTCGGGTAATTGATCTGGAGGTGCCAATTTGCAGCAACTAAATATTTGGTTTCTGCCTCTGCCCGCTTCGCACTCTGCTCAAACTTCAATTAAAAGCGAAAAGCGACGGGGTCGGGGGCTGCGCGCCCGGGTCTTCGCGGCCCGATCAATGGCGCGGAGCCTGCGGGCTGCGGAGAGCGGCGCGCCGGCCGCGGGGCACCGTGGACGGGGGCGGGCCGGGCGCCCTCTTCCGGATCGCCGAGCACCGGGCAGCGGGCCGCCCGCGAGAGGCAGCGCCCGAGGGAGGGCCCGCGAAAGCGGCTCCACCAGCGTGGAGCCGCGGCTAGGTCTCAGCCTCGCAGAGCCGAAGCCGCCCGCTTTGTGCCAAACAGGGCCAGGCCTGACAGCCCCATTGCGGACGTCCAAGCCTGTGTCCTCGGGCAGGGATCCCGGGGAAGGAGGGGCCCCAGGTCGCTGGCCCCCTCTCCCCATGCACCCACCACTTTGAGGCCGACCTTGGCAGTCAAGAGCGTTTGCTCAGCCTCTTTCCTGAGAGCCGCTGGGTGCCTGGGGGCACTGGGCGCAGAGGTCTGTCTCCTCTCTGGTGTCTGCCCACCTGTGTACCCTTGGGTTGGCCAAAGCGCCAGGGGTAAATCCAACCCAAGCCCCTCCAAGGGTGGGGGTCTGAAGGAGACAGGGCAAGATGCTGAGAAATTGGGGAGGGGTCCTGGGGAGGTGGCTACAGCCTGGAGCAGGGAAAGGGATCACTGGGTCACAGCTGCTTCATATCGGGGTTCCACATAAACAAAGTACCCTGTTAAAATTGCTGTATTGTTAATTAAACAGGTATAATCAGCAAAAAAAAAAAAAAGAAAAAACATCCCCTGCACTAGCAGGTAGATTCTTAACCACTGCGTCACCAGGGGAGTCACTGTGTGCAGTTAGTCCCTGTGGAAAGTCCTGTCAAGGATCTTTCACTACTTTGGGGGAGAGACTCCAGCACTAGTAAAGGGAGCTAATCATTGGTGCTGGGAAGCAGGGGGACCTCAGGGTCTGTTGGGTGGGGCAGCCTGGAAGTAGTTAAGGCAGTTCTGGTAAAGATATGATGAGGCTTGTGGATGAGGGTGGGGGTGACAAACAGGCATCCAGGTCAGAATAGAAGGTGGGGGTAGATTCAGATGGATGGAAAGTGAGGGAGTGGGGATTGGGATCTTTTCATCTGAGTGAAGGTTTCTTAAGGGCCAGAGCTGGGAAGTAAGGCAGAGGGGCTGGGAAGGTAAGTGAGGAAGCCCTTGTCCCCTCCCACATATCTGTGCCCCACCTTCTGGGGTGGAAGGGTGCTACCAGACTTACCCCTTCACCAAGTGAGGCTGCTGCTGGACCACGCAGCTGCAGGCTGCAGCCCCTTTCCTCCCCTCCTCCTCTTTAAGCCCCTTCTCCCTGTCCCCCCAGGATTCCCTTGGTCTGCGGCTGGGTGTGGAAGCAGGGTCCTGCCCGTGTGGGCCCCAGCTTCCAGGTACTCAGATGGCTCTGCAGGGATCCTCTGGACCAGGGAGGCCTGGGCACCAACCCCATTCCCAAACACAGGGCTGTGGGGGAGATTGGTCTCACCATCCCCCCTTTCCACCCCCTTCTACTCCAAGCAGAGGCCTCACCTCCTGGGCCCTCTTCATCAGCCATCAGTCCCATCCTCTCTCTTTGTGGCTTGGGCCATGTTTGAGGATGAGGAAGAACCCCTGCAGGGCCACCACCAGAAACCTCCCCATCTACCCCTGCTCTCCCACCCCACGCCCTCCCTGGGGCTGCAGCAGGCCCCACGAAAAGCCAGAGCCCCTTCCCAGCCTGGAAGCTGGGTGCTTGCTCCCTCACATTCCCTCCCTCCCTCCCTCCCTCCCCCTGGGCTCTGAGCTGTGGAGAAGAATGATTTCCTGTAATTGGCCAGCAATCCAGCTGCCCGACTTGTTCTATCGACATGCTGGTTAGCTGGAAATTGTATTGGAATCTGAGCGATGGGGAGGGGAGGGTGGGGAGCAAAGGGAGGAGGCGCTTTGGGCCCCAGCTGGGTGCAGCCTCAGCTCTGCGGGTGGGACAGGGGAGCCACCAGCCACATCTCCCCTTCCTGGGGAAGGAGCAGGAGAGCAGCCCACAGAGCCTCAGCATCTCCTGCACTTTGCTCCTTCTCACCTGCCATCTCTGGGGTCTCCCCTGGCCACCCCATGTGGCCCCGAGGCCTCGGGTCATCACTGCCACCCTACTGCCTCTCCTGCTCCTGGGACTGGTTCCTGCTGACCTGGAGTGCCTTTGTGACAGCAGCCCTGGCTGTCCCTCTCCCATCCAATTTCTAGCCATGGTGGCCTATTATGGAGTGTCCCAAACCTTCCCCTGCCCCTCCCTTCACCCTCCCAAGGACAGAGAGAGACTGAACATCTGAAGAAGAGTTGACAATAACTCCTAGCTGAAGACCCGAGGCGTCATTAATGGGGACAGTGCAGGTAGTGGGAGGGGCATTGTACTGGGAGTCCAGAGCGTGGGATTATGCCTATTGGTTACTTGGGCCCCCGTGGCTCAACCTCTGAGCCTCCTGCACTCCTTCTCAGAGTTGAGGGACTTCAAGGAGATAGCTGCGAGATGTGCTTTGGAATCTGTAAGGCTCTCCTAAGTACCCTATGGCCAGCCTGGGCCTGGGGATGGGGATGGTTTTAGGGGCCCGCCTGTCCCCTTCATCCCCCCCCCCGCCGCCGGGAGGCCGGTGCGCCTGCAGCCCTCGCTGGCGTCTTTACTGCTCCGCGCCGGGGCGGTGAGGCCCAGAGTGGGTGAACGGAGGGCAGGGCCCGAGAGCGCGGTTGCAGGGTGGGAGGCCTGGGGAGCGTGCCGGTCGCCCTCGCACGGTGTGGAATGGGGACACATCCGTCCGCCCCGCGGCGCCAGCAAAGAGGACGCAGCGAGCCGCACGGCTTGTTAATTAGCGCCCGGGCCGGGGCCTAGCGCCCGCGCCTCCGCGGCTGGCGGGGGGATCTGACGCCGCCGCAGCACCGTAGGAGAGGCAGAAACGCCACCGGGAGAAAGTTAGTAACCGCTCGGCGAGCACCTGCCGCCGAGGCCCGACCCCAACCTGGGTGGGTGCTGCCACCTGCCGGCCGGAGGGGAGACCGCCCGCCCGGGCGCGGGGCCGGGGCTACCGGGGTCCTGGCTCCTGCTGTATCCAAGGGGCTCCCGAGCGACCTAGACATGAAGCGACGCCCCAGGGGAAGTAGGATTCTTGTAAGGCCGTCTTGGGCCACCAAGCCTGGGAAAGGGTGGCCGTGGGGAGGGAGGCAAGAGGAGGTGAGTGGGAGCTGTAGCAGGACCTGAGCAAGGGGAGGACGGGATGGCATTTTCTCCACACCTTAACAGGCTGGCCATCCTCTGACATTCTGGCATCCAACTCAGTAGACTAGGTCAGGGAGGAAAATAACTCTGGAACTTTATAGTTTGCAAAGGGCTTTCGCTGTTCTCTGACATAAGCATCATGAAGTCAAGAGGTCACATAAGTAGGAGACAAAGCCCAGTGGGCCAGAGCGGTGCCAGGTCTGCTGCCCCTTCCAGGCAGGCCCAGGGACACAGCAGGCAGAGTTCTGAAGCCTGGCTCCGACACGAATAAGATCATCCCTCTGGGCCTGGAATCAGAATAATCAATGCTATGTTACCTCCGGGTGTCATACATCCAGCAGCGTCCGGCATGCCACACCTTCACGAAGCACCATCTTCTCAGTGACTAGGGTAACAGGGCACTGGGAGGAGTCCGTACCTTTCCTCCCTTACCCGCTCTTGCCAGGTCTCAAACCGGAGAAGCGGCTGCCCTCTGCCATTCTCATCCTGCCCTGGCCCTCAACCCACAGCCTGACACCACCTTACCAGCCCTTTGCCCCTCGCGGGTTTGCAGTGAGTTAATGAGCTGCTCTGAAGTATGAGCAGCTCTGGGAAAAGGGGCACTGAGTATGGCCACCACAGCAATCGCATTTGTCACACTCATTTCTGGTCTTAATAGGCTGCTGGCCGCAGGATCAACACATCAGCAGGTCTGCCGGCTCTGGCAAGGGGAAGCTGATGTCTACATTGGTCTAATTGGGTTGGGGAAGGAAGATGGA
The DNA here is from genome assembly GCF_005190385.1 of Monodon monoceros. Classification (NCBI taxonomy): domain Eukaryota; kingdom Metazoa; phylum Chordata; class Mammalia; order Artiodactyla; family Monodontidae; genus Monodon; species Monodon monoceros. The sequence continues at coordinate 20,123,823 of NW_021703786.1, forward strand.
GTATGTGGGTGTGAGGCTGCCCCAGCACCTCCACCCACCTCCCACACAGGTACATCTGGACCTGGCTGGAATCCTCCTGGGGCCCCAGAAGAAGTCAGAAGGCAAATGTACCTTCTGGGCCAGGGAAGTGAGGAGCACAGGTCTTAGTGTGGGAGGAGGCCAAGTCTAACCCCAATGGTACCAGCCAAGTCTGGGAACCTCGGTCAGTCGGTGGTGCTGGGGGAACAATGGCAGTTCAGGGCATTTCAGATCGACACACTTTATTCAGCACCAATGGCGAGTGAGGCTCTGCACCAGGAACACAGATGATTAAGACACAGTTCCTGCCCTCAAAGGGCTTACAGTCTAGTGGGAGAGACTAACCAGTTTTGGGCTGATTATTATACTGTGGATTCAGGTAAAATGTGGGGCAGGGGGTATCCCAGAGCACCTAACCCAGCCTGGGGCTTCAGATGGTGCCTGAGCTGGAAGGTAGCCAGTTGTAGGGAAAAAAAAAAAAGGTTTTCCAGATTGGGGAGCAGCAAGGTGAAGGCAAAGAGGCCAGAAACAGCCTGGTGCACCGCGTGCAGCCTAGCAAGAGCTCAGGGAGGTAGAGTGGTAGGAGGCGGGGAGCAGGGTGTGGAGAGTGCTAGGGAAATGCCACGGTGGGACAGTGGGTCATCCCAGAAGAGGCCTGGCCTCTGCCCCACTACAGCATCACGACAAGGGAATTGTTACTGCCTCCTGGCCAAGGGCTTCAATCTACAGGGGAATCCTGCTTGAAGGCAGCCCTTGGTCTAAACTGATTTCCCATGGTCCACGCAGGGGGTTTTGGCCGTGACGGGGCACGTGCTAGGAAAGGGTTCAAGCCCAGGGACCCTCCCAGCTTTAAACACTGGTGACGGCCACTGAAGGTGCTCCTCACCCCCGCCCACAAGAAAGTTACAAGAGTCTACCACTGTTGCTTCCACAGCCCGTGATGGACACTGTTCCAGAGGGAGGGGTGCTGGGGGAGGTGGGAAGGAGCATCTGCTGACAGAGGGCTGCTTTTCTGCCTTGGACAGGATGTGCTCCGAGGAAGGGTCGGCCCAGTGCAGGGCTCCAGCCCAGATCCAGAGTGTGTGTGCTGAGGGGTTGGGAGGAAACCGGATGCATTCATTACCTGGTTTCAGCCTCTGAGGAGATGGAGACCCAGGAATTCCTGTCTTGCAGGGCCCCGCTAGGGGGAAGGCAGGAGGTAGTGGGTGAGCAGGTAGAGGAGACTGGCGATGCCGGCCAGCCCCGTGAGGACCCCGAGCCGCAGTGGCAGGTACTCCAGGGAGCGCTCCAGCTCGGCGTGCAGGAGGACCACCTGGCGTTTGGTGACGCTCCACTCGCCCGAGTTGTCTAGAACGTGGCGGGCCATGCGGGCCTTGTCCTTCAGGGGCAGCTGGGCCTTGATCCGGGCCTCTGCGTCGTCGCGGTTCAGGCTGTTCCGCTGCATCAGCCGGGCCAGCTGCGTGTCTCGGTCACTAGGGACCGGGCAGAAGGGCTGCTCAGACATCACAGGTCCCGGCCTCCCTCCCAACGGTGCGTGACAGGGGTGGACAGCCCTGGAAGCTCCTGGGCTCCCCCCACCACACCCCACTCTTTGTGAGCACCCCAGTAGCACGATGGGCTACCTGAGCCCCTTAGTATAAATGTGGAGGGAAAAGGCGGCAGCTGCTGTTTTCTGCCACCTGGGGTCTCTCCGCTTTGCCACCAGGCCCGAGACTCCCCAGTTTTAAGATGGGAGGACTTGATCACCTGGAATCAGCTACATCCTGCATCCCTGGATGGATGAGCTTTACTGAAAGACCTGTGTCTGCAAGCTAATCACTTCCTTCAGTTCCCCTGGGGGCCTGGCCCTGCGGCATCAAAAACAGCTTCCCGGTCCACCACAAAGAGCCCGCTCCTTGTCTCCCCACACCTAGTCCTGCACGTTCAGAGCAAAAGGACTGGGCTGAGACGGTGGCCACTGGGCTTGATGCCACCGATGAAGTGGGATGCACGGAGCCCAAGAGGAGCAAGGACTTGAGAACTGGATCCCCTCGGTCCTTGGGACAGGACTGCACAGTAAGCCAGGCAACGCCCAGTCTCCCAACGCCACAGGAAATACAAAGAATGCCTCGCGCGCGCTCTGATGTTACCACCTGGGTCCTTCCTCGGCAAACTCCCTGTCCTGCTTTTGGCTACACAGGAACTGCCCAGCTGTCCTCTGGAATGGGGCCATCTCTGTGAATGCCTAAGCCCTCAATAGGAACCAGGCGGGAAAGGGCTGCAGCAGCTGTTTTCTGCCATCTGGGGTCTCTCTGCTTTGCCACTAGGCCTGAATTTTCCCGGTTATAAGATGGGAGGATTTGATGACTACAGTTTAGTCCCCTCCTACTTGTGGCCTAGACCCAAGGGCCTCCTGGGATGTGAAGACAGACTTTCCAAGGACAGACATAACTGAACACTAGCCAATCCCAACGCCATTCAGAACTGAACGTGGCAGGAAGTCACTTCTGGCTGACTGATCAGGGAAGACCTTGTAGAAGGATGGCATTTGCACTAGCCTTAGAAAGTAGGTAGGACTTCTGATTTCCTTTGTTAGAAGGACAGCATACTGTCAAGGTCATGGGGCCAATCCCTGCCTGGCTAAGAACAAGGACTATAGCCAACCCTAGTCAGGGACACTGCAGATCTGTGGCTGGGAAAGTCTGGGTGAGAGAATGGAGATGGCCTGGGGCCACCAGTGAGCGCACACCCTTCAGACGGTGAGGCCGAGACCGGGGGCCTCCTGGGATGTGAAGGCAGAACTCTCTGACAGCCCTTCCTGGAGCTCAGGGATAGTCCCAGATGGTTAAAAGACTGACGTTGTTTGTGGTAAGGGAACTTTTGCCCAAACATTTATCCCACAATTGGCAAGCTCCTTGAAAAAGCGAATAATCACATTTTGGTATAATCACACTTTGGTAAACGCCCATATTATTTCAAATGCCAATTAAAGGAGTCCCTGAGGGGGGTCCTTATTTTTGTAAAGCGTGGATCCCTTTTATGAAAAGCAAATAATCACTCATTCATCTCTTGGGCATCTCTCAAGAGCCATACAACCACATGTGGTAAAAGTGGGGCATGTATGGCACCCGAGACCCTGCGAAAGGCTGCTCTGGCTGGTGAGTGGGGCTGGAGGATCTCCTGGGGAGCAGGCAGAATCTACAAAGCTCCAATTATGCGCCAGGAGCCACAGCTATCTCTGCTCTTAGCAAAAGGAAGGTGGCAGGGAAAGCGTGGAGTCACCTGGTGACTGCAGACGCAACCAGCCCCCGTCTTGTTTACTCACCTACACTCTAATAAGACTTTCTTTTTTGAATCCCTTGGTACAAAGTTTCAATTGTATTAAAATTCCAAGGCAAAGAGAATTCTGTCCTCGTGGAGTTGGCCTGGCCTCAGCTGATAGTCCTTCACAAACAGAGAACAAAGAACCCAGAGAGGCTGCAGGATTACAGGGCGAGACAGGGGCCAGTGGGGGAGCGAAGAGGATGCCTGAGTCCCTGCACCAGGCTCAGCAGATTCAGGCTGCCTTTAAATGCCAACCCACAGCGGGGCGCTGGGGCAGAGGGCAGGGTGATGCTTAGGGCACTGAGCACTCCAGGCCCCGCCTCCAGTGTGCTCGGAGACTCCCCCACCATTAGTCTCTTGAGAGCAACCCTGTGCCCAAAGTACCTGCAGAGCCAAGTGTCCACCTCTGTGTCTGCTGTACTTATGGGTGGCATCCAGGAAGTTTCTGGAAGGCAGAGACACCCTGAAGCCTCATTTGCACTCTCACTCCGCTGGGACTATGACTCATTTTCTCTGACAGCCTGATCCTCCTCTGTTTGCCAAATCCTGGATTCTGGTTTGCTTCATGTCCTGGGGGACATGAACAAAGCTCCTTCCTTAGCTGGGTTCTGACAACTCCTTCTCGGCAACTTTCTGTTCATAGATTTTGCCGATGGGTGACCCTGGACAAATTCTGTAACTCTCTGCCTTGAGTTTTCTATAACTCAGAAATATCAACTCCTGTCCTGACTACCTTATGTTGAGAGGTAAACTGAGGGAAGCAATAAATGTTTGGAAAGTTGAGAAGTGCTGCAGGAGGGAAAAGGGAACCAATGAATAAGAACATGGTCGCCCAGGGCAGGGCCCGGCATCTGGGCTGAAGTGCCTCCAATAGCCAGCAGGGGGAGCCCTTCCCAAGCACTAGAGAGACCTGGGGGCCATCACTCCCCCCCATCTGCTCCCAGGCACATCTGGGTCAGGCACAGAGGTCAGTTTCTATAGGCTCTGGACCCTGCTCCCCAAAACCTCTGGGCCTCCTGGCCACCCTGTGGGGAAAGGGCAAAATGCAGGGGGCCGCTTTGCAGGTACATGCTTTACCCCAGGGGTCCTCCTTTCCAGCCTCGGTCAGGCCGGGCCGTGCCACACACTCACCAGTACACCACCACTGTGTGCTTCAGGTACTTGAGCAGTTTCTTGGTCTCAAACAGCAGGGGGATATCCAGAATCACGTAGCGGTATCCTGGGGGGAGGCCGGGAAACCCACAAATTCAATTCTGCAAGCACACACAGGACTATGTGCTCAGCATGGGAACAGAGTCCAAGCCACTGCCCCCTACCATCAGGAGCTGCCCGGCAGAGGGGGAGACCTTCCGAGGAGAGGCATAACCTGAATGCTAGCCAGTTCCAGTGCCATTCAGAACACAAAGCTGCAGAAAGCCATTTTGGGGTGGATGATCCAAGAAGACCTTACAGAAGGGATGGCATCTGTACTGGCCTTGAAAAGCGGGTAGGACTTCTGATACTTGAAAATGAGCAGGTGGAGGTGAGGGTTCCAGGAAGGGGAAGAGCTCTGGCGGAAGTGGAGGCCTCGAGCAGAGTGAGGCGAAGCTGACAAGGTGGTCGGGGCAGTCACAAAGGGTTGAGTTCACTTGGTCTTCAACCCAGAGAGTTGTTATTTCTGAACAGGGAGGTGACACAGCCAGAGCTGTAGGAGACTGGAGAGAGTTTCCAGGAATAAGTGGGCCTATTCTGCCCTACTTCACCCACTTTTCCTCAAAAAAACAGAAAAAAAATGATAGGTTCTCTACCAGGAGCCAGGTCCTGCACGGCGCTCTCTGCCGACTCTCCACGAGAAACTCCTATGGGGTGGCGGCCGCAGCAGCCCCAGAGGGAAAGAGGCTGCTTCTCGGCGTCAGAGGCCGCCTCCAGCCAGGGATTACAGGTACGACTCTGGGGGGTGGGGGTGGTTATGACTCATACTACAGAAGTAACTCCCGTGGGGTAAAAGGCACCGACTAGCCCTCCCACTGCAAGCCAAGGCCGGCCAAGGGGGTGCACCCTCACCCACTGTGTGCGGGCATGTCCCTGGGCTACTCGCCCAGGAACACCTGGGGCTCCTAGTTCTCTTCAGGCAAGTGACCGCTGTGTAAGTGTGGAAGAGCTAGCAGGGATCCAGGAGCAGTGAGAAGGGGGGGGGCATGAGATGGGCTCAGATGACATGCCTTGGTTTGTCGCCACCACTGTCTCCCTTTGGGCCCCTTACCAAACCCCACCTGTGTGAATGAGTGAACAGATGGCCCGCTTCACAGGAAGATGGTAAGGATTACATGAGCAAATGCCTGTAAACCCCTCAGCAGCCCCTCACCCAGACCCTCACTCACCGCTCCACAGATGATGGCTGGCTGTTATTACTACAGCTCCCTGGAGGAAGGAGGCTGGCAGTGCTGGCTCCCCAACTCCTGTCCAGCCCAGAACAGGGGCCGAGACCAGGTCCTCACTGGGCCTCTTACCTCCCTTTTCTGCTCCACTCCCGTCCCTTCCTCTCCCTGCACTGTCCTTTCTCCTCGGCCCCTCTCGGGAGCTCGCGGACAGCTCTATGCTTCGCTGGCAAAGGGCTATTCAGCTGTCACATCCCTCCTGCTTGATAAGCTCTGCAAACCACCCTGACTCTATTAAGATATCCGTCTGCCTACGCGGAGACCTCCCAACAGCTGGTGATCTTATCTGACGTTTGATTATACCAACTCTGACAGTTGTATTTGTTATACTCATCAGGGGAAAACTGGGACTGTGGAAGCCACAGCTGTCGTCCCCATTTTTCACCTTATCGAGCTGAAAAGAGCTTTCTGGCTTTTATTTAAGTGGTGGTGGCTGGGGAGAGGGGAAGTTGGGTGGATGACACAGCGGGAGAACTTTGGAGCGGGTGACATTATCCGATGCTTAATTTCAGAAGGGGAGAGCCACTGCTGCCTCAAAGCCCTGCAGATAGAGGTACTCGCGCCTGGCCTGGGAGCGAACGCGAAAGGGCAGGAATGAAAGGCAGAAGGCCTCATTCCTGGCAGGGGTGGGCAGTGACGGGAAGGGTCTTGGCACAGATACAAGAGGCAGGACAAAGGTAGCAAGAGTCCTGAGACTGCCCTTGAGGGAGGAGGCCTGCGGCAAGGTACTGAGATGGCGAGCAAAAGCTGGTCCAGCAGGGAGGATGCTGGGAGCCAGCTCCTGCCTGGCCAGAGCTGGGGGGCGGGGAAGGGAGGGTCAACATCAAGGATGTCTGTCAAGTCATCCCTTTCCTTCTGGAGGGAGGTACTGGCCAGAGGGGACAGGAGTGGGGAGAGGGTCCCCACTCTGTACATGAGAACTTGACACATGGGAGAATTTGGCCATGATCACAGTGCAAAAGCCCGAAGAAAAGCAAGAAGCCTCCCCCATACCCTCCAGGAAGCAAAGTCTCAGCCTTGTGACTGACAGGAGACAATCAGCCAGGCCTTCAACCCGGAGCCTGGGCTGGAGGCTCCATGGCCTAGCGGCTGACAGGCCGCTCTGTAGGGGCCCTGGGCCAGCCTCTCGCCTGATCCTAAACCATTGCTCTCAGCTCTCCCCGTTCTCCTGGGGACTGACCCCATCCTGGACAGTAAAGGTCAGGTCACCCCTGCCCAACGCCATCCTGAAGAACCGCGCTTGGACTGTAGCGTACGGCTTGGGAAAGGCTGCCACAGACCCCTGCTTTTCAAACACTCTCCCCTTCCTTCAGTCCTGCCGCATCACTTGGCCGTCCCTGAGCACACCAGGCTAGCTCTCTCCACTGAGGCCCAGCCCCCAAGGATCATCCTCCACTTAGAACCCGCCCCCACCGGCCCTGGCCTTCCCGGAGCCTCCCCACCTTACACTCTGCAAACTTACTTTCCCAGGCGGCTCAACCAGCACCAAACCTGACTGACTGCGGTTTACACTGTCGTGGTGTTTGACAGTCACGGTGTAGACTTTTAGCCTCCCTAAGAACTTGCCCAGGTTGGCATTATTAGCCTCACTATGCAGAGGAGGAAACAGACGGAGGGGGTGGGTGCACTCAACAGTCACACTGCCGGAAACCGTGAGGGCCAGGACTTAAACCCAGGTCTTATGACTCCATTATTCGCCAGCTACTATGACTCCCACCCTATTAGAAAAATCAGCTTCCTGGGGTTCATGGCTCAAAAGCCTCAAGTGTCTCTTCTCATTAAACTGTCAGCCCCCTTAAGAGTTGAGGGACATCACTTCTCTCTGGGGCTGGTACAGGGCTGCACGGAGGATGCCAATGAGCAGAGTGAACTCAACAGCCTGGACGATAATCAGCTCCTCCCCCCGCTCCCCCCCCACCCCCGCCAACCTTTCTGCAGAGGAGAAGGGCCTGGGCCCCACCCCGTCCCAGGCCCCGGGGTCTTACCCCGGAGGAAGAACTTGAAGGTCTCCTTCATCATTTCCTTGCAGATCTCGGGGTGGGTGATGGAGTTGAGCAGGTGCCGCCGGTCGGGCTGGTTAAAGATCAGGTCCCCCAGGACCTTTCGATCGATGTCGCCATTCTCCAGCAAGACCTCAGTGCCGAAGGCCTCCACGATACGCCGGTGGGCGGGGTACCCTGGCTGGACGACTGTGGCATGAAGAGGAGCCTGGGTCACTCACTGGAGCCTCCAGCCCAGCCAGGGGACTCTGAGTGACCAGAGGCAAAATGATGGCGGAACCCAGGGGTTCTTCTTTCAGTTGCAGCAAAAACAAGATGAGGGGAAGGAAAGCAGGGAGGAGAGCAGAGTGCACAGAATCCCTGGTGTTGGTCATGGGGTGAGGGGAGCTGGAGGGAAGAGTGGGGGTGGGGCAGTAGGGGGCAGGAGACCAGGGCTGATGGGAAGGCCCCCCCCTCCTCTGAGGGCTTGAAGGGCCTTATGAAAAGGTGAGGCCTCATGGAAGGAAGGGAGCCCAGGGCATCTGCTGTGTACAACCCGCCCCCCCAACTCACCATGCCGGGCAATGACGTCCACATCAATCACCGCACAACCCAGCTGCTGGAACACCTGGATCACTGAGCTCTTGCCTGAGGCAATGCCCCCTGTCAGGCCCACCAGGAACATCTTCCTAGGAAAGAGGGAGGTCACCAGAGGCCAAGCTCCCCAGTTGCGATGGTCCCGCACAGGAACGCCGAAGGACCTGCCTGTGGCACAGAGCAGGCCTGGTCAGTGTGGAGCCAATGGCTGGGGGACAGCAAGGCAAAGGCGGGGGAGGGAGACACAGCTTGCCAGGCAGAGCCAAGGCCTGAGCTCGGGAGGCTCAGGGTCCACCCGAGACAGAAAACTCTTTCAGGAGAGGCCTCCGGTGTTCTTTTAAGGACACTCATGAAGAAGGCAAACTAACACTGTATAAATTTAGCAATTAAAACGCTGAGCAGGCAGAGCAAGGTCGGGTGCTATTAAGCAAAGAGAGCTTTCTGGAGGCTGCTGTACCCCACTGCAGGCAAGCTCCCATAGGAAAGGGACACCTGTCCCTCTGGGGTGAACCCAAGGCGCTCTCCAGATGGCCCCAGCCTCCGCTTTCTAGTCTGGGACACTGAGGCTCACGGGGAGGAAATGGCCTGCCTGCCACACCCTAGCACCGGCACCGGGAGGCCTGGAGACTGATGTACACTGAGAGGAATAATCCCTCCTTCTCATCTAAGAAGCAGCCCAGGTGGGGAGCTCAGTGAGAGGCAGTGGCTGAGTGGCCACTAAGCCTGAGGTTTAGAGAAGTGTGGATCGTGCCAAGAAGGAACGAGGGAAGGAAAACAGGCTTGGTGGGGAGGTAGCCTTCAGCCTGGCGTGGTGATCTGCGGTTCTCAGACTGAGCAGTTGCAATACAGCACAGAGGCTAGGAGCACAGACCCTTCAAATCCAGTTGCTCCACTTGCATGCTGTGCAACCCGGGGCAAGTCACTTGCCTCTCTCAACCTCAGTTTTTTTCATCCATAAAATGGGGGTAAAATGCAGATGACAGAACCTGCCTCCTAAGGCTGTTGTGCAGACTGACTGAGAAAACACATCTACAGCCCTTGGTGCACTGCCACTAACGTGGTAAATGCCCTGGAAAGGAGGTGAGGGTGCTGGTGCAGGACGGATGCTGTGAGTCAGTCATACTGCAAGGCATGGAAAGAAAAAAAAGACTTTCATGAAGTCAGGTCCCCATTCCTGCAGCCTCAGACGATCTCACAGTAGATTTTAAGCCGTGTTGCATTTTCAGTAAACATGGTTACCATGTCCTGGACTCTGTTCCCAAACTGGGAGAAATTAAATCAAAGGCCAGGTCTCTCCCATCCTTCCTTCAGCATCAAAGTATGTCCAGGACCCTGAAACCTGTCCTAGGACTTTTTTTTTTTTTTGGTTAAACAGCAGATTTACTGTCCTAATTACAGTTTGCTTGAGCTTATACTGAAATGAGTCTGCTTCCCCTGAGGACACACTAAACGACAGGGGGAGGCAGCCGCTCGGGTGTGGGCTGAGTGGGTGGGTGGCTTGGGGCAGCAGGGGACCAACCTAGATGTTTAAATCTGCCCGCGCTCATTCTCACCCAGGGAAGCCAGGGAGGAGAGAGGAAAATATCCACCAGAATCATCATCCACATGGAGAGATCTAACTAAATTATCAAACCGTTTACAAGGCATTTCTCTACAATCTCTCTGAGACTGGAGTTGCCCCCAGGTAGGCCTCCCTCCAGCTTACAAAAGAGGATAGGGTTCACTTGCGGGGGAAAAAAAAAAATTCATCCACTCAGCTGAAGCTTTTTAAAATTTTTTTAATTAAAAAAATTTTTTTTGGCTGGGCCGTACGACTTGTGGGATCTTAGTTCCCTGACCAGGGATTGAACCTAGGCCCTCAGCAGTGAGATCGTGGAGTCTTATCCACTGGACCACCAGGGAATTCCTTATTTATTTATTTTTGGTAAGCTTTGAAATGGGATATTCAGCACCAGCGTTTTAAATCCAAACTCTGTCCTATTGTCCCTAAAGCACTGGGTCCTCTTCTGCAGAAGACCCATCTTGAGAACAGGCCGCAGCTGAGGGAAGGGGCAAGGGCTGGTTCTCCACAAGGCCCTGACCCCTCATCGATAAAAACAAGCCACTGTCACCTGGTCACCCAGGTTTGCCGAGTTGGGTAAGGGGGCCTGTAAGACCATGTGGCCGAACAGACCTCACCTCCTTCCTGTACACAGGACCAGGATCCGCCTTGAGACCTACTGAGTCAGATCCTGGTGTTGGGGGGTGGAGGTACCCAGGCAGTTCTGCTGTGCAACAGGGCTTGGGATGGACTCTTTGTTTACGATGGTAAAGACTGAGGACCAGAGAAGAAGGGACTTGCCCAGGACCACAACTAAAAGCAGAGCCTGGATGGAATTCAGGGCTCCTAACTCCAAGTCTAGACCCCTGCCTTAATGTACCCCGGGAATGGAAACTTAATTTACATTTAGATTAAGACAAAATAAGGATGGCGCATCCGTCTGTAGGCAAATCAATTTGGGGCCAAAGAAAAATTATTTCTTGATGATCACACTGGTGTTTTCCCTCTGCAGAATAGGGGGCCAGATCTTATGGACAACCACCAGGGCACAGAGATAAATTCCAGGCTCAATTCTGCCCCAGCCTCCTTGGGTAACCCAGTGAAGATCTTCCCTTCTTGGGGCCTTGGATGACCATCTGTAGAAACAGACTAACAGCTGCTTGGCCTCTGCCAGGAAGGCCAAGGGGATGGAGGAGCACATGCCCAGGGAAGCTGTGGGCCCCTGGCTTAAAGGGGCTGGACAAATAACAGCTGTTCCCATTTGACAAGCCCCTCCATAGCTCACTCCTTCATGAACCGCTGAACGAGTTCCTCTGTGCTTTGCAGCAACCAAAGGAAAACAGGTCTTGCCCCACAGGAAAATTCTGAGAGACAGACAGTAACAAATGGAACCAACCAATAACAGAGCACTGACAGGTGAGCGAGAGCGATCACGTGGTACTCACCCTGGGCCTGGGGAGGGTGGGGGATGGGTCTGCCCAAGAGCCGCACTGACCGAGAGCCCACTGTCCCCTTAAGGCTTGGCAAGGAGGTAACGAAGGTTTAGGTTCCCAGCTGCCTCAAAGTCAGGCACCCAGATCCACGCAGACCTGTCCCGTAGCTCCTCTGCAGGCACCTACCAGAAAAGTGACCACCTTTGATATCCTCTTCTTGATCTGGCTCAAAAATCATCGAAAAGCTCACGATATGTGTGGCGATGCTGAGTGGGGGAGGGCATCAAGAGTGACGGGGGTCATTGTTTTAAACGAGGGACCAGAGCAGTCACTCTGAGTGAGGACCTGAAAGCAGCGAGGAAGCAGGCCACCTCTCTCGGTGCAGCCTCGTCCACCCCCCAAACCCAAATCAGGCCTCTGACATCTCTCACCACTTCATTTCCTCTCCTTCCCGTGTGCCCACTGTGCTTTGTACTTTTGTGTGACTACGTGTTAGATAAAATAAGCTCCACAAGGTCACAAGCTGTGTCCAGTTTGGACCCTTTTGTCTCTAACATCTAGCCCGGTGTCTAGTGACTGTCAGTCGCTCACCAGGTGAGTGATATTGGTCACGTTATTTAAGCTTTCTTTGACTTAGTTTCTTCACCTGTAAAATGGAGCTAAGGACACCTACTCTGGGTTGCCATGAAGAGTAAATGTGTTAATACATGCAAAGCACTCAGAACAGTACCTAGCACACAAGGAACCCTCAACCAATGTTCCCTTCTTGTTCTGACAGAGTGTTTGATAACTATGCGTAGAATGAATGACTGAATGACTCCAGAAGCAGGAAAGGGAATGGGAAATACTTGGGGGTCACATTCTCCCCTCAGTGGCAAAGGGTAGGCTCCCAGCCTGCTCCTCTTTCCATAAGAACATGCTGCTCACTGCCAGTAAATCCCTCCAGGAGAAAAGTGCAAACAAACAAAACACCCAATGGGTTCAAGCAGAATAAGGAACTGAGGGACTTCCCTGGTGCTCCAGTGATTAAGAATCTGCCTTCCAGTGCAGGGGATGTGGGTTCGATCCCTGGTCAGGGAACTAAGATCCCACATGGCACGCCACAACTAGAGAGAAGCCTGCGTGCTGCAACTAAGACCCGACACAGCCAAAAATAAATAAATAAATAAATAAATAATGTGGGTTTTTTTTACAAAAAAGAATAAGGAACTGATATGTGAATGGACACACTTTCTTTCCTCCCTCGGGAGAGCTCGGGACTTGGGTTGGAGGCGAGTTCTCTTGTTTTGCATCTCGCAATCAACAGCCCCACACCGGCCTGCCCAGCCAGGGCCCGCTCCCTCATTAACTTCCAGCCTCTTTCCTCCTCCTTCTGCAGCCTCTCAGGATTTCACCCTGGGCATGTCTGACCAGCCACACGCTTCTCCTCTGAATTACTTTCCAAAGGGGATGTATCCACGTTGCTCCAATGATCAATATAATCATTCATGAAAACGAGTTGTTCCCTGCCTTGGGACCCAATTATTTTCTTGTGGAAGCAGTGGTTGCAAAAATATACTGTTTTCCAATTAACTGATAAGTGCTATTTTTATCTACAGTTTCCTGGCTCCTGATCTTTCATTATTGGTGAGAGGCTGCTGTTCAAACCTCGGTCCGAGTTCGAGTTCTCTTCTCTTCGTCTGCTGGGCCTGTTAAGTCACCACCTCCTTCTCCAGGCTGCCAATGACCTGGAGGGAGGCCCCAGAGCAGGTGCTGGCGGTCAGCCTCCCTCTCCCTCGGCCCTCACCAACACCAAGGGAAGGGAGGGAGGGAGGGAGGGAGGGAGGGAGGGAGCAGGTCTTTCTTCTAGAGCCCTCTCCAGGCACACACCATCACTCCAGGGAGCTTTCATGGGTGGACAGGGAGGTCGTTTGGACTGGACTACAACACTGGCGTTGATGCAGAAAAAAGGATCACGGGGAATGCCAAATCTCAGGGGCTGTGAACGCAGCCACGTGGCCTAGGGCAATTTACTTCAGAGCTGTGGGCTTCTATTTCCTTGCATATAAAACGGGATTAATAATGACTACTCACGGGGGTTTCGTCAGGACTGAATGGGGTACCATATGCCCCCATCACCTCATCTTCCCCAACTCAACGTGTGACACGTCGGTGACTGCTGTCTACTCCCTTTCCCTGAAGGGCACCTCCGTCCTTTCAGCTGCTCAGGCCAAAACCCTCGGCACCCTCCTGGCTCCTCTCTCACAATCTGCATCCAACTCACCCGCGCCCCCTGCCAGCTCTACCTTCCAGCTTCAGCACCTAGACAGACACTCCCGCCGCCCCCGCCCCCCACAGCCCCGCCCACCCCGCCCGCCGTCTTGCTCCTGGATTACCGCAGCAGCCTCCGAGCGATCTGCTGCCACCTTTGCTCCCCGACAGTCTGTCCGTCATAACAGCTAGTGTGGTTGGATAGTGTCATCCCTCTGCCAAAACCCTCCAAGGTCCCCGTCTCACTTCAAGCCCAGTCCTCAGAGTCCCGTAGGGGTCTCCTGACAGACACAGCTCCATTCTCTCCAGGCACCCACCACTCCCCGCCTCGAATGAGACCCTCCAGCCACCCTGACTGCCTTGCTGCTCCTTGACCGTGCTGAGCACTCCCACCTCGGGCCTGTGGACACGCTGTTCCCTCCACACACAAGGTCCTTTCCCCCAAGGGTCGCACGGCTCACCCCCTTCTCCGCTCAGTTGTCACCCTATCAGAGACTGCCCTGAATATGTAAAATAGCACCGTTTCCCTCGTGTTTCACTTTTCTTCACTGCACTTATCACCCCTCAAATATTATGTCTATGTGATTATTTATTGTAATCTTCCTCTCTCCCTAGAATCTGAGCACTATTGAGTTCAAGGTGCTTAAAACAGGGCCCGATGAGCAGCAGGGCCTCAAACAATATCGGCTGAATACTGTACGTAAAGCACACAGCAAAATGTCCAGCTCATGAGTAAGCAGGAACTCAACATTAACTATTTTAAAATAAGAACATATCTGTTCCAGAAAACGTACTGTGACAATCACAAAACCTCTTCCACATCACTTCCCACCCCCACATTCCTGGGCTGAGATATCTTGGGCTCACAAATGAGGAAACCGAGGCAAGGAGTGCCTAGGAAGCTGAGTGTCCCAGCAGGCAGGGACTGGAGTGTAAGAGCTGCCATCCACAGTCTGAGCTGCTCCCTGTGTGCCTGGACGTTGTGGATCCCATCTGATCAGCACAATGACCCAAAGAAGTCAGTTCTTACTTATTCCCATTCTAAAGGTGAGGAAATGGAAGGTAAAAGAAGTTAGGTATTTGCCCACCGTAGTTCCAAGTGGTCTTCGTACTGGAGGAGGCACAAAGATTTTCCAAGGGACACAAAAACATGGTTTAAGAGGAATAAATTTCAACTCAGTTTGCCAAGTGTCTCCCTATGAGAACAGATCAGACTTGGAACATGCTGCAGGCTATCTTTTCCCAGGTTCCCAGAAAGGTGTAACTACCCACCCATGCCAAATTTTACTAAGGTGCATTGTTCCACGGTGCAAAATACCCCTGGCACCCCAAAGGGGTAATTCAAAATATAAGTATTCATGCCAAGAATGTGATTGTTTATAGTGACCACGTAACAAATTCTCCTGCTGAGTCCGGTGCTTTCTAAACCTTTGCCTTCAGTAAAGTTAAAGGAGGACCTAAAAGAACTGTCAGCTGACAAGTCATTAGTAATTGACATCACGGTGATTTTTTGGCCCATAACTCAAAAGATGTTCAAAGAGTTGAGTATTATTGCCACAACGAAATGTCTTCAACTCCTCTGTATTTATTTACAAGAACCAACTTTTTCAATGCTTACGGGCACGAGAGAAAAAAAAGCTCTGCTCTTTCTAACAAATATACATGGGTACGTATATGAATTTTTTAAAAAGTTCCATTTGGCTTATTAAGAGAAGCATTTTAAATAAAACTTATGTTTAACAATGATCAAAACTAGTTGTTGTGGTCAATTGGGTATTTTACAATTTTTGAACTCAATCCAAAAGAAAATGTTTAATATTATGACAATACAATTTTCAAAAGTGTTTTAATTTTTGTACGTATTTTTGTTGCAGTGAAGTAGGACAACAAACCAAAGACTTCGAGCATAAAATCGATTTTACTAGAAAAAAATTCTGTGGAGGAAATATAGTGGAAATACGAGTTCAAGGAGGAAAAAGGAACAATGTAAAATTTCAACCGTTAAATAAAAACTGGTGGAATTACCTGGTGGCGCAGTGGTTAAGAATCTGCCTGACAATGCAAGGGACACAGGTTCAAGCCCTGGCCCAGGAAGATCCCACATGCCGCGGAGCAACTAAGCCCCGTGTGCCACAACTACTGAGCCTGCTCTCTAGAGCCTGCAAGCCACAACTACGGAAGCCTGCGAGCCACAACTACTGAGCCCACGTGCCACAACTACTGAAGCCTGCGCGCCTAGAGCCCGTGCTCCGCAATAAGAGAAGCCATGACAATGAGAAGCCCACGCACTGCAACGAAGAGTAGCCCCGGCTCACGACAACTAGAGAAAGCCCGCGCACAGCAACAAAGACCTAACACAGCCAAAAATAAATAAAAAAAAAAAAAAAAAAAAAAGAATCCGCCTGCCCATGCAGGGGACACGGGTTCAAGCCCTGGTCCCAGGTCCGGGAAGATCCCACATGCCGCGGAGCAAGCTCGTGCACCACAACTACTGAGCCCAAGCGCCACAACTACTGAGGCTGAGCTCTAGAGCCCATGAGCCACAACTACTGAAGTGCGCACACCACGATGAGAAGCCCGCGCACTGCAATGAAGAGTAGCCCCCGCTCGCCACAACTAGAGAAAGCCCCCCGCGCAGCAACTAAGAGCCAACGCAGCCGAAAGTAAGTAAATAAATAAGTAAATTTATATATTAAAAAAACCCCTATATATTAAAAAAAACTGGTTCATGTATTCTTTTCAAAGGATGAGGGAAATCAAATCACTATGGTATTTAGATTCCACTGCAGATTTAAGTGCCTAATGTAACAGTTTTATTTTTTAAATGTCAATATTTACAATTAACCAAAAATCATATCCTCTGAAACTTTCAGAGAAAAATTTCTGCAATCTAAAAATGGGAGAGTGGGTAGTTTTCAAAACAAAGCTAAGCTCACTGCTACTGCTGGCCTGCCTTCAGCCCTAAAGGCACAGGTACTAAGTGAGGTTCTGAACCCTTTAACCAGACTACCCAGGAGGACACATTCAGATCTTGCTCGAAAGACAGAAGAGGATCTGGTGGGAATTTAGGGCTCGAAGGAAGAACCACCCCAACTGGCCTGTCCACTTTCTATCATCAGCCAGATCTCTAGCATTTCATCGTGTCCCCAGGCCTGTCTGCACCCTGCCAAATCCATCTGATTCATTTAGGCAAAATCTGCACAGCTGGCCCCCAAAGAAACCATATGCAAAGGCTTCCATTTCCTCAACTTTAAAACTAGGACTTAACGTCAAAGTTCATTCGGTTGACAATTTCCGCATAACTGGGAGAGAAACATCTTTGAAAACTTCGTAAACAAACTCAGCTCCAGAGGCGCCAAAGCCTCCGTTTGGGAAGCTGGGAGGCGGAGAAAAGCAGGGGGTCAGGCTGCCCTCTTCATCAATGCATAAGTGGGAACTCCATGCCTCCAATTTTTCATATGAGCAGAGTCGGAAAGGTACCCAAGATCACACAATAAGTGGCAGACGCTGGATTCAAAAATCAAACTTATATCTGACCACAAAGGTCTGAAGTGCAGTAGCTTTGGACTGAACCAGAGTTTGAATTCAATTTCCACCGCCTTCTAGCTGTAAACCTTTCTCGGTTTCCACAGCTGTAAAACAGGGAAAACATCACCTTACTTAGTAGGGTTGCTGTCAAGGCAATGAGCCATGGAGGTAAAATAATATGTGCTCAATAAACTGTAACCAAGGCTTGAAAGAAAGGCGCGTACTCTACGCTACACCACGCAGCACGACTGGTGCGCCCAGAGCCCGGCACCGGGACACAATACCTCCGGGGTGGACCCAGCTCTCCGGGGTGGCCTGAGCGCCCAAGAGAGCAATGCAACCCCGGGAGCCGCCGCCGGGAGCCGCCGCCCGGCCCGCCCCTCCCCGGGCCCGGCAGCTCCCACTTGCCCGTGCGGCGCTCTACGTACCCGGGGCCTCTGACCCGGCCTCGGAAGCCGCGTTTCGCCCAGTCCCACAGGCGTTCACTGGGTGGCTCCCAGAGGGTAGTCGAGGCCTCAGGGGCGCGCGCACGCGACCGGACGTCCGACCAGCGGAAGGGGGCGGGACCGGGGAGGCGGGGCGGGACCGGGGAGGCGGGGCGGGA